>NC_057808.1:157789597-158089597 GCF_018294505.1 Triticum aestivum | reverse complement strand
ATCTCAAATGGTTTACCGAAGTTGGGTAATGCAAGCAAAGGAGCATGTGTAAGAAAATTCTTAAGCTCATTGAATGCGGTATCTTCGGATGGTCCCCAAACAAATGGCACATTTTTCTTACTCAAAGCATGTAAAAGTGAAGCAATGGTGCTAAAATCCTTCACAAATCTACGATAAAAACCAGCTAAACCAAGAAAACTACGCACTTGTTGCAAGTTGGTTGGTTGGGGCCAAGTTTTAAAAGCATTGATCTTAGATTCATCTACATGAACACCCTTAGAAGACACAACGAAACCCAAGAAAACAAGCTTATCAGCACCAAAAAGGCATTTGTCCATATTAGCATAAAGGCGCTCTTTTCTAAGAGTTTGCAACATGGTTCAAAGATGGGTGACATGATCTTTAAGATATTTGCTAAATACAAGAATATCGTCAAAATAGACCACAACAAATACTCCAATGTAGGGGCGATGCATGACTCATGAAAGTACCGAGTGCTTCGGAAAAACCCATTGGCATAACAAGCCATTCATATAAGCCAAATTTGGTCTTAAATGCGGTTTTCCATTCATCACCTTCTTGGATGCGTATTTGATAGTAGTCACTTTTAAGATCAATTTTTTAACATGACTCCTTCAAGTGTTGGAAATGATTTAAATGTTATTTACATTTTTCTTCGGAGTTCAAAAATAATTTATGGAACATTTTATAAGTGTTAAATTAAAGTTTATGAAAATATTATATTTATTTTATATAAGTATTTTGGACTGGAAAATGTTCACTATGTTGTATGTAACTAAATTTGTTTTTGTGGATTCCCTGGTATTTTTATAAAATGATTTGGATCATTGTTTTGGAGCCAAAGTCATTTCTCTAATTTCATAAATAATAAAACCTATCCCTGACCTATTCTAACCCAACAGCCGACTGGCCCATTCCCTACCTATCGCCCGTGCGCGAGGCAGCAACTGCTCAGTCCCAACTGCAGTGTAGCAGCTGCAGCGCTAGCAGGCCGGCCCAACAGCCACTCGCACATCAGCGGTGGCGTCACTCACCTGGCCCACTTGCCAGCCTCTCTTCCCTCCTCTGTTTGACCGACACGTCAACCCCATGTCCTTCTTCCACCTCTGCTCGATCTCCTTGTCTCGCACGACAGAGCCCGCCGCTGCCGAATCAGGCTCCTCGTGATCTACGCGATTCGAACCCCTCTCTCCAATACATGGACACCGAGAGATACCTCTCGCTCCCCTCGTACAATTCCCGTGCAAATCCCTCGAGGTAGAGCTCGATTACGAGCGAACAGAGCACCCCATATTCGCTGCCCGAGCTCCCTTTTCCGGTCGGTGTCATCGTAAGTAAGCCGTCCCCTGCCCCCTCTGTTCATCCTCACAATCTCCTGGATGTACCGCTTCTCCATGACCATATTTCCCCCTTCGCAGATCCTTTGATTCGAGCCCCAACCAAACTGATCTCGCCGGAGTTCCGCTCCTGAAACTTCTGCTCGCCATGACCGCTTGAGCAAGCGCACGCCTCCACCAAGCACTGCAATGTTTCTGCCGCATCAAGCCTAACCTTCCGGACCTCTTTGCTGCCCGGAGGAGCACAGGAGAAGTCACCAAGATCGATCCAGAAGCCGCCGCCAGCTTCCTATATTTCTGGTAAGCGCGCGCGGAGTTTTTCACCTGGACCAAGCATGTGATGACACGTGGCGCATGCTAAAGTAAATGATACAGCGTCGGTACAGTATTTCCAGAACAGGGTTTCTCTTTTGGTTTTTTTTTGCAGATTTCACTTAAAACTTCTTTTAGCTATATCTTTTTTCTGTATATCCAATTTAGGTGATTTTTTTCCTGTGAACTCATATTGATCAAGAGAATCCTGTAGAACCAAGTTTCACACTTTTTCACTCTTCAAATATGAGTTTATTCAAATTTGAACTCATACCTTCTTTTGATCATATCCGGTGAACTGAAACACCTATTCAATTCATTCCTTTTGCATTTGAACACCTGAACCAAATAATTTCTGTTCATAGCAAGTACACTTCAAATTCAAATACTTTCTGAAATGTTTTGACTTCAAACTTCATTCCAATATAACTTGCGTGTCATATGTGATCTGTTAAACACCATGTTTGTTCCTCCTTATACCGTTTACCCTGTTCCATACTATCTCATATATACTCTTGCATAACAATATTTCATCATTCATTAACTCTTTGGAGTTCATTCCTTCACCCTGTCACACTATAGTACTATAAAACCTATATTATATATTGAGCCTATTTTATTTATTTTGTTCAACCTTGCCATATTTGTTTTTGTTATTCTTTGGTTCTTATATAAGGCATGGTTATTGAATTGAGTTCTTTCGTTAACGATAGATTGGTCGAAGCGTGCCGAGTAGAATTATAAGGAATTGTGAGTGCGACGAACTTCATCCAATATACTAGGCAAGTTACACCCTGATCATCCTTCATCCTATTATTTTTCTATGCATGTAGTTATATATATCACACTACTATATTATGCATGTGTAGGAATCTTATGGTAGCATGTTAGTGCTATTGAGAATCAGCTTAGTATGGCCTTATTGTAGATCGTGGTAGTGTATTCTTGCTATGCTATGTAGACGGGGATTGGTTCGTGTATGCATCGAGATTATGTGAGGACTATATATAATATAATTTGAGCAGAAACATAACATATATAATTCACCTCTGGACGAAGAGGGTTGCATCATGGTTTATTGTTTCTTTTCTAAGGACATGGACCATGGCTAAGTGCGCCCGAATGGTATTGCTGGGTGGTTTGAAGAACATCGTGGTTTATACCCTCTGAATGTAAGTGGGTGCCGTCCAGGCATAAAAAATTCAGACAGACTTAGTGACTAGTAGCTTCCATGTACAACCACTCGCTAATATGGGCTCTGGCTTAGTTGATCAGTTGCGGAAACCTCACCCAGATGTGCCAGCAGATGTAGTTGTGATAGTTGGGATGGGCCTCCTGTGGGACTAGGCGACTGCTCCTGAAAGACTTTGTCTCAATCTTTGGGTTGAGTCCAGTGGGTAATGTGTGCAAACCTTTGCAGAGTGTATAAACTAATCATGATTAGCCGTGTCACCGGTTATGGACAAATTTGAGCCACCATGCCATTACAGTTGTTGGATGATCTTGACAGATGATACTTTAATAAAAATTGAGTGGGAAACTTAATAATTGGGATTGGTTGGAATTGGAGTGCCCAATTCAATCATATGTGTTTAATTGTAGCAAGACATAATTAAAATTTGACTATTATGTAGCTATTAGGGAAAATTAGCTTTTTCTGCAAAACAGCCACTACACTATCCTCTTGATATAACTTGCATATAGATGTAGGTCTGTTATATCATTCTTGTGTGACTTGCCAATACATTCAAAGTATTGACCCTTCGTGGCTGCAACGTTTCATGTTGCAGATTTTATATGACGAGCGAGTGATACGATGTAGGGTTACGATGTCTATACTCGACATTTGCCTATGGTGTTGATGGACTTCATGAAGATTTTATTTGCTTTTCCGCTGTATTTTGTTTGTATGCTAGCTTGAGCTATGCAGATATGTATTATATCAAATTCTGGATCTACGATGTAATATTGTGACATGTGGTTTATTCTTGATATTACATCTTGTACTGTGTGTGCTAGCTATTGATCCAGGGACTAGCACAGCGAGCACAGAGACATCGAATCTTACCAGGTTCGGGTCGTTACAGATGGTATCAGAGCCCATGTTGACTGTAGGTCGTAACCCTTAGAATGGACTAGGAAAAACCATAGGAACAAATTATTTTATCACTTCTTGATCACTTACTATCATACTCATACTTCTCATCTACTATTCATATTCTAAGCTTCCTATATTGTCTTAAAGTAGCTGCCCATCCTATAGTAACCCCATTTGTCCCTGTCACCGAGGATGTAATGTTTGGGAAGCAATGCTACAATGAGTAGTGAAGGAATTCAATAACAAGTATTTTTGCGTGACTCTGGAAGTACTAACTTTTAGATTGCTAGATGATCTTCATGGTTAATTCACACGAGAAGGGCAAAGCTTAGATTCAGACCACTACTACTAATTTAAGTTCAATAAACGATTCATGCGTAGTATGATGAGATCATATCTCTTGTGGATATGAACTTACCTATAGGATTTGCTTGTGTGGTGTGACTTTTGTGCTTTTATTGATTGATGTTGTGTGATGTGCTTTTCGATTTATTTTGCGATTAGAATAAGTTTGCATTGTTATAGACCCATACCTATTTATATGCTTCAAGATTCAAGAATAGCAAGCTATGAGAAGACTTGGTGTTATGAAGATTTCTTCGTTGATGCAAGACAAAAGCTATAAACGTTGAAGACCTTGAAGATACAAGATTTGTATATACGTATATCGTTAGATGCGTTTTGTGAGCTGTCATTGTGTCTGTTTTACTGACAACGCACCTCAAAACTTATTTTGAAAACTAGTATGATGTTTGTATGGGTATCTATCTCTTTCTCCAACCTATCTCTCCTAAACCCAAGACCCACACCAAAGGAGTTACTACATTGCTTGCAAATCCCGAGATTGGAGTGAAGATGGATGCAACTTAGGGATGAGTTCAAGCTAGGCCATGGACGCCAGGATCCACCAAGAAGCAAGCACAATCTTGCTGAAGGAAGAAACTTGGAGGAAGCTATAGTTCATCAGTAGACATTTATTGGTAGTTGACGCAACCCTAAGAGTTCAAAGGAACGATAGTTGATTTGTTTGGCATGCAGAAATAGTGGATTTATCCGAACCTAGTTCATGAGTAAGAGAAGTTTCTGCAATGCTTGTGAGGATGCCCGAGTGTTAGAATGTGAGATTTACTAAACCATGTACAAGGTAATGATTTGGGTGCGGAATGGATTGATCACCATGACGACTTACTCTTATTATTCGCTCTTGCTATGTGGGATGGTAAATCTAGAGTGACTTACCTATAGTAGAGAGAGACAATGTTAAGCCTAAACCTTAGAATGGTAGGATGTTTAACCCTTGTAGAAGGCACCCATTTCCAATAGTAGGTTATAGGGTGACAATAAGCCAGGATAGTTTTCTGTAGGAACCCCGAAGGGAGTATTCTTGATGACCCCCATGAGAGAACCGATGTTGTTTAGTATTTGTGTATGACCTATCAGCCATGAAGGCCCAGGATTTGGAAGACCACTTCTTTGCAAAGGATCCAATCAAGATCACAAAGGAGTATATGACTTATATTTCGAGGATGTCATCGAAGGAACAACATTCTTGAAGACCCGGTGACTTTGATTTTAAGGGTGGTAGTGCCCCAGACTCTCGAAGGATCAATGGATATTCAAGGGGACCCCAACCCTGACCTTTTCTTTCTAGCCTCTTCGAATCTCGAGGATGAGATTCATTTTAAGGGTGGTAGATTTGTAACATGCCAAAAAATTCTAAATTTTGGAATGTTAATTATTTAAATAGGTTTATTGAAAACTTGCTTGCGTTGCTTGTTGTTAGTTAATTTTGGCTAGGATTTGAAACTTTTGGAATGTTAAATGAATAATAAATGAGAGGGAATAAAAGGACATTCCCAACTATTCATTTGTTTCTTATTTTGGATTTATTAAATATTCAAATGAGAGGGAATAAGATGACTTTCCCGAATATTCTTCTCGATCTTATTTTGAACTTTGAGAATATTCACAAGTGTTTCAAATTGGATATGAGAGAGGATGACCTGACTTCCTCAAAGAAAAATATTAGTGAATCATTGAAAATTCTCTCATTTGGATGTTGAACATTTAAAACAATTCCAACTCAAAAATATTATTTTATGAGAGAAGGTAACATGACTCCTTCAAGAGTTGGAAATGATTTAAATGTTATTTGCATTTTTCTCCGAAGTTCAAAAATAATTTATGGAACATTTTATAAGTGCCAAATTAAAGTTTATGAAAATATTATATTTATTTTATCTAAATAGTTTGGAATGGAAAAATGTTCACTATGTTGTATATAACTAAATTTGTTTTTGTGGATGCCCTGGTATTGTTATAAAATGACTTGGATCATTGCTTTGGAGCCAAAGTCATTTCTGCAATTTCATAAATATTAAAACCTATCCCAACCTATTCTAACCCAACAGCCGACTGACCCATTCCCTACCTATCGCGCACGCACGAGGCAGCAACTGCTAAGGCCCAATCTCAGTGTAGCAGCTGCAGCGCTAGCGGGCTGGCCCAACAGCCACTCGCGCATCAGTGCTACCTCTTGAGCACTGCGTTGGTTTTCCCTTGAAGAGGAAAGGGTGATGCAGCAAACTAGCGTAAGTATTTCCCTCAGTTTTTGAGAACCAAGGTATCAATCCAGTTGGAGGGCACGCACGAGTCCCTCGCACCTACACAAACAAATAAATCCTCGCAACCAACGCGATAAGGGGTTGTCAATCCCTACACGGTCACTTACGAGAGTGAGATCTGATAGATATGATAGGATAATATTTTTGGTATTTTTGTGATAAAGATGCAAAGTAAAATAAAAGAAAAATCAAAGGCAACGGAAATAGCTAAGTGTTGGAAGATTAATATGATGGAAAATAGACCCGGGGGCCATAGGTTTCACTAGTGGCTTCTCTCGAGAGCATAAGTATTTTACGGTGGGTGAACAAATTACTGTTGAGCAATTGACAGAATTGAGCATAGTTATGAGAATATCTAGGTATGATCATGTATATAGGCATCACGTCCGAGACAAGTAGACCGACTCCTGCCTGCATCTACTACTATTACTCCACACATCGACCGCTATCCAGCATGCATCTAGAGTATTAAGTTCATAAGAACAGAGTAATGCTTTAAGCAAGATGACATGATGTAGAGGGATAAACTCATGCAATATGATATAAACCCCATCTTGTTATCCTCGATGGCAACAATACAATACGTGGCTTGCTGCCCCTACTGTCAGTGGGAAAGGACACCGCAAGATTGAACCCAAAGCTAAGCACTTCTCCCATTGCAAGAAAGATCAATCTAGTAGGCCAAACCAAACTGATAATTCGAAGAGACTTGCAAAGATAACCAACCATACATAAAAGAATTTAGAAGATTCAAATATTGTTCATAGATAAACTTGATCATAAACCCACAATTCATCAGTCTCAACAAACACACCGCAAAAGAAGATTACATCGAATAGATCCCCACAAGAGAGGGGGAGAACATTGTATTGAGATCCAAAAAGAGAGAGGAAGCCATCTAGCTAATAACTATGGACCCGAAGGTCTGAGGTAAACTACTCACACTTCATCGGAGGGGCTATGGTGTTGATGTAGAAGCCCTCCGTGATCGATGCCCCTCCGGCGGAGCTCCGGAACAGGCCCCAAGATGGGATCTCACGGGTACAGAAGGTTGCGGTGGTGGAATTAGGTTTTTGGCTCCGTATCTGCTAGTTTGGGGGTACGTAGGTATATATAGGAGGGAGTACGTCGGTGGAGCAACGTGGGGCCCACGAGGGTGGAGGGCGCGCCCCCTACCTCGTGGCTTCCTGGTTGAAGTCTTGACGTAGGGTCCAAGTGCTCTGGATCACGTTCGTTCAAAAAATCATGTTCCCGAAGGTTTCATTCCGTTTGGACTCTGTTTGATATTCTTTTTCTGCGAAACTCTGAAATAGGCAAAAACAGCAATTCTGGGCTGGGCCTCCGGTTAATAGGTTAGTACCAAAAATAATATAAAAGTGTATAATAAAGCCCAATAATGTCCAAAACAGAAGATAATATAGCATGGAGCAATTAAAAATTATAGATACGTTGGAGACGTATCAAGCATCCCCAAGTTTAATTCGTGCTCGTCCTCGAGTAGGTAAATGATAAAAACAGAATTTTTGATGTGCAATGCTACTTGGCATAATTTCAATGTTATTCTTCTTAATTGTGGTATGAATATTCAGATCTGAAAGATTCAAGATAAAAGTTCAATATTGACATAAAAATAATAATACTTCAAGCATACTAACTAAGCAATTATGTCCTCTCAAAATAACATGGCCAAAGAAATTTCATCCCTACAAAATCATATAGTTTAGTCATGCTCCATTTTCATCACACAAGAATGCTCTCATCATGCACAACCCCGATGACAAGCCAAGCAATTGTTTCATACTTTAGTAATCTCAAACTTTTTCAACCTTCACGCAATACATGAGCGTGAGCCATGGATATAGCACTATGGGTGGAATAGAATATGATGATGGGGGTTATGTGGAGAAGACAAAAAAGGAGAAAGTCTCACATCAACGAGGCTAATCAATGAGCTATGGAGATGCCCATCGATTGATGTTAATGCAAAGAGTAGGGATTGCCATGCAATGGATGCACTAGGGCTATAAATATATGAAAGCTCAACAAAAGAAACTAAGTGGGTGTGACGCCCTCGATTCAATCGTACACTAATCATACACGCAAATGTGTACGATCAAGATCAAGGACTCACGGGAAGATATCACAACACAACTCTAGACACAAAATAAAATAATACAAGCTTTATATTACAAGCCAGGGGCCTCGAGGGCTCGAATATATAAGCTCGAATACACAAGAGTCAGTGGAAGCAACAATATCTGAGTACAGACATAAGTTAGACAAGTTTGCCTTAAGAAGGCTAGCACAAAAGCATCTACGATCGAAAAGGCAAGGCCTCCTGCCTGGGAGCCTCCTAACTACTCCTGGTCGTCGGCGGCCTCCGTGTAGTAGTAGGCACCCTCGGGGTAGTAGTAGTCGTCAAAGATGGCATCTGGCTCCTGGACTCCACCATCTGATTGCAACATCCGAGAAGAATGGAAAGAGGTGGAAAAAGGGGACCAAAGCAACCATGAGTACTCATCCAAAGTACTCGCAAGCAAGGATCTATATTACATATGCAACATTATCAAAGGATGGATGTATATGTGGACTGGGCTGCAGAAATGCCAGAATAGAGGGGAGAGCCTAGTCCTATCGAAGACTAGCATCTTCTGGAAACCACCATCTTGCAGCAACATGAGGGAGTAGAGTAGCATAAAGTAAAGTGGTAGAAGTGTTATCAACCTCAGCCAGAGATCCTTTCTCGACTCCCTGCGAGAAAGCAATCCCAGAGCCATACTATCCATTTATCACCTCATATCCATGTCACATCTCAAGTATCCAGTTCTAGTTGTATCGATCGGGATACAACTCCAAGTGTCCGTTACCGTAGGACAGGCTATCGATAGATGTTTTCTTCCCTGCAGGGGTGCACCAACTTACCCGCCACGCTCAATTAACTCCGGCCGGACACACTTTCCTGGGTCATGCCCGGCCTCGGCCAAACAATACGCCGCAACCCGACCTAGGCTTAATAGAGAGGTCAAGCACGCCGGACTAAACCTATGCCCCCAGGGGTCATGGGCCATCGCCCCGGGAGCTCCTGCACGTTGCGTGGGCGGCCGGTGAGCAGACCTAGCTACCTCCTTAAAAAAGGCGGGAGCTTACCAGTCCAACCCGGCGCGCGCCGCTCAGTCGCATGACGTCTATTAAGCTTCGGCTGATGCATACGACGCAGAACGCCCATACTATGCCCACGTGATGGTTAGTGCTATCAGGCCAGAGTCCCCTCGGATCAAATATCCAAATCGTAGTGGATTAGGAATGCGCGGTAACAAGCAGAGGCTCACGAAAGATGTGACCCCGTCACCCCGTCTCGAGGACTTGCGGCAAGGGCTAGGAATTCCCGGCTACGCCTCGTAATTATCTCACGGGCACCTTCCAGGTCAACCCGACTCCACATCACTCGCAATTATGCTCGCGCGGGTACCCCTCAGGGTCGACCCGTCTTTAGTAACATGGTTCAGTGTAAAGTCATAGTAACCATAGTAACCGTGTGTCCAACACCAAGGGGAAAACCTGAGGAATTACCCTTGACGGATTCCACTCGATGTAATCATCAAGGTGAACGTAAGAGGAACCACCCTCGAAGTTCACACTTGAGGGGTTGCACGACAGAGTCGTATCGGAAGTGGTTTAGGCGTAATCACCCTCGATAACCACACCGAATAGGTACACTACAGGGTAACATTAGAAATGCTGATGAGGTCTCACCCCCGACACTCGATAGTAACCCAGTAGTGTCGAGCAACTAAGGGGAAAGTGATGTGCGGTGTCGGGGCCTGGTCTTCGATGATGAAGCAGGGGCAACAAGGACAAGGTGGGGGTCACTGATGGATCACTAACAAACCTATACTAAGCAATTTAGGATAAGCAGGTAGGTAACAAAGAGCAGGTTACAAAAGCAGGCTATGCATCAGAATAGGAGCAAACAATAACTGTAGAGAAATCTAATGCAAGCATGAGAGAATGGAATGGGCGATATCGGGATGATCAAAGGGGGGGCTTGCCTGATTCCTCTGGCAAGGAGGGGGTCGTCGTCGACGTAGTCGATCACAGGGGCAGCATCGGTCTCGGGGTCTACCGGAGAGAATAGGGGGGAGAAACAGTAAATACATAGCAAGCAAGTGCATAACAGGATAACATGCATAGCTAGACGTGTTCTAACGCGGTGCTACACGATACCGGCGAAGGGGGATAACATCCGGGAAAGTTTTCCCGGTTCCGGACCTGCGTCAGACAGATGACCGGAGGGGAAATGTTCCATGTTCGCTACGCTAGGAACATGTGGCGGGCGAACGGACCACGTATTTGGATTTGTCTCGTCGTTCTGAGCAACTTTCATGTACAAAATATTTCCATCCGAGTTACGGTTTAATTTCTACGAATTTTCAAAGATCAAAACATTTTCTGGAATTATTAAAATTAACAGAAATGGAATTATGACATCACTACTGCGGCAGCAAGTCAAACCGCCTGGTCTAGGTCAAACCTGACCTACGGGACCCACCTGTCATTGACAGTGGGTTAAACAGAGTTAATTAACTAGTGGGCCCAGCCTGTTAGTGGGTATTTAGCTAATCTAATTAAGTTTTAATTAAAAACCTTTTAGTTAAATTAGTTAAACGAATGGGCCCACACGTCAGTGTTAGGGGGAACAGTACCCCGCATTGACCGTGGTCAACGTGGTCAAACAAAGCCGGGGCCCACTTGTCGGTGTCTCAGGGTGGGCCCCAGCCGGCGCCACGTCGGACGCCGGCGCCGGAACAGGCTCCGGTGAGCTTCCTGCGGCGGCCGAACGCCGGAGAGCGTCGGATTTCCTCTAAAGAGGGCCAAAATGCGTGGCTTTGGGCGCGTTCGAACGTCCACTGCACCCCGCGTCGATCTGCGGTGTCGGAACGATCGGAGGTGGCCGGCAGGGCCGCCGACGTCGGTCGTGGCGGCGGTGGCGCTCGGGCAAAACCGGGCGTGCAGCTACGGTGTGAACTAGCGCACGCTTTCGATCGCGCTCGAGACAGAGGGGAGCGCTGCATCGAGTGGAGCTGGCGCGAGGCCGTGGAGGTGGCCGGAAGTGGCCGGATGGTGAGGTCCGATGGCGGACAGAGCACGATGAGGCGGCTAGCTAGCTAGGACGGAGCATGCGACGCGAGGAGAGGAACAGAGAGGGGTAGGCTCACCGGGCGGCTATGACGAGCCGTCGATAGTTTAGGAGCACAGGGTTCGCTGGAGACGACGAAGATTGCCGGCAACAGAGGCAGAAGGGGGTGGAGGAGAGCGGCCACTACAGGGCCTCCCAGCTCCCGCTGATGGTCGAGGACGACGGAGCGGAGGAAGGCGCTCCTCCCAGCCTCCAGCACGATCGAGGGGGCGCCGGGGACCGCGAGATCGACGGAGGGCGACGGAGACGTGCTCGGGCAAGGAGAGGGGAGAGCGGCGAGCGTGTGAGGGAGAATCTGGCGGGGAGAGGGAGAGGCGGAGCGGGCGAGGGGGAAATATCTGGGGCCGTGGCGTCGACCTTATCCCCTCGCTGCGCTGGCGAGGCACGGGACGGTGAGCTGGTCCGGTGGCGACGCGCGGGCGTGCACCCTCGGTCGATTGAACAGGGGGGTGGAACACGACATGGGTGAGGTAGGTGGGCCGGCCTGCTGGGATGGGCGAGGCCCAAGGGGAGGCCAGGGGCTCTCCCACCCCTCTTTCTTTCCCTTTTTTACTTTTTTTCTTTTAGCAGCAGGCTTTTGCAATTAAACTAGCCACCAAATGACTTAGGAAAATTGTGTGCCTGGCCAAAACAATTACTAGGGAATAATGTGCTCTACCATAAAAAGAATGGACAAGTTTTGATTCCATTTGGGATTTTCAATAATGGAAAAGGCATTAATAGTGCTATTTTGGCACTGTTGTAACATCCCAAATTTTCAATTTGGAATGTTATACACTAGATCAGCATTGCATAGCATATTTTATTGCATTTTGGCAAAATACTCGAAAATCCAAAGCAACAAAAGGACCCTCGGAGAGAGTTGGGGGTTTTTCGTGATTTTCAAATTTGATTTTTATCAAATAATAAAACTAGGATTTTTGGTTTTAATTATTTTTCTCTCCGCAAAATATTTCATATTAAAATAAATGAGAGGAGAAAATATGACTTCTCCAAAATAATTGAAATATTGGAGGAAAAATATTAAAATCAAATATTTGTTTTTATTCGGATTTTTCTTGCAATTTTAATTGCATTAGAAAAATTGCACGTTTTCAAAACTGCATTTTTGGACCAAGAAAATCTTCATCTCATTCTAATTATTTTAATTAGACGGTGAAAATTTGTTTTGGCATTTTTGGATTTTTATTTATTTTTCTATGATTTTTCTTATGTTCGGCGCGTTTATTTTTTATTTTTTTTTAAAAAAAAGTCGCGAGCGCGCCGACTGGGCGGAAGCCCAGCCGACGGCCCAGCTCCCCGCGCGGCCCAGCGCCCCGTCACCCTCCCGAGCACGCCGCCCGCCGCCGCCCGTGTCCTGGTCGGACACGACGCCACCGCTGTTGCCCCCTCCCCAAGGCAGCACCCCGCCTTCTATATATACACCCTCCCCCGCCGCCTCTCCCCAGCCCCACAGTCGCCCGCCCCGCCGCCGAGAGGAGCCACGCCGGAGCCGCCCGACCCCGCCGCCGAAGGAGCTCGCCGCCGGAGCCCGAACGCCACTGCCCGTCGCCCCGTTCGTCACCCCTCGCCGAAGCCGACAACGCCCGCACCCCGCCGCCCCTCGCCGCCCCGTCCAGACCCCGCCAGAGCCCGTCCCGAGCCTCGCCGGAGGTTTGCCGCCGCCGCCGTCCGCCGTCCGGTTTTTTTTAAAACCGCCTTGGTTTATTTTTTTTGAACCCTAGGTTTATTTTTTTAAGATCGGTTTATTTATTTTCTGTCGGTTTAGTTAGTTAGTGAGCGTTCGCCCGATCCGTTCGTTTTAACGAACGTGTTTGTCGGTTAGTCGCAGCTAACGAACGTCCGTTCGTTTAACTGTTCGTCAGTTTTCTTTTTCGTCGGATTTTCCGCGATTATTCCGGATCGCGATTTCTGATCAGATTTTCGTTCTGGTATATCTTTTAGCTCGTTTATCGGAATCAGGCGATTCAAGCGCCTAGAGTTTCGTCTCAAAATTCTCTTTCCGTTTAACCTATTCAAACGAGTTTTTTCTGCTGTAAAATTTGACCTAGATTCAGATTAGTAAACGAAGCTTGTTTCTTTCGCCGTTTGACTTCTGTTGCTTCGTTCGATTTGTTTCTTTTGGCAAACCGGAGTTCTTAAGTTGAACTTTCTGGCTAGATCTTTTATTTGAGTTTTACCTATGTATTTGATGAGTGCTTATTGTATGCTTGTTTGTTTGTGATAGAGTACCCGGAGTGCGCCGCTTGCTACTTTGAATCTCTAGGTTTCACGGATCATCAGCAAGGCAAGTAACACTTTGATCATACCTCTTTGACTACCCAGTTTTATTGCATTAGATCAACCCTCAAACATTGCATGATTAGGATCTAATTAAATTGTGGGTTCTGGGATGTAGATGAGGTAGTACCTATTGCCCTGTTTATTATCAAACCCTTGGGAGTTACTTCTACGTTTGCTTATATCGCTATGCTATGCTAAGTAGATGTGGATTGGGTTTGAGTGTTACCATGACAGATGTGAGATTGTTAATTAATGGTTAACCTTAAGGTGGCAACTAAAACTCACATCTGGGTGGATTGAGGTACCTGGGTATTCCAGGATTGCCTGTTTTCTTTTGGACCGCCACCCAGGTTCAAAGGGATCATGAGATTATTCATGCTAGAAACTTCTGTGTGCAGCCGCAAGCTATTATGGGCTCTAGCATAGTTGACTAAGTTGTGTGAACTCTTACAGTGGTAGACTAGCAGATGTAGGGGAAAGTAGGTGTAACGGTCTACCCATTCGTAAGGTGCAAACACTTCTGAAAGACTGTGTCTCGGTCATCCGTTTCTCAAACATCATGTAGTGCGAGAATCAAGCGGAGGCGATCGAGTCTTGTGGGCAAAAGTGCACAAACCTCTGCAGAGTGTATAAACTAATCATAGTTAGCCGTGTCCCCGGTTATGGACATCTTGAGTATCTAGTACTTGGATTATCCTGTGAATCTCATCATGTTACTTTAATTAATTTTGTTGGGTTAATGATGATAATTAATTGGGATTGAGATGCTGTCAACCATCTCAATGTTTAACAACCACCATGATAGTTAAATAAAATTTATTCCTTTGCAGTAGGGAAAAATTGGATTTTCGCAAAATTTTAACCATAGAGCCTTCTACCAGCCATATATGCATGTAGTATAGCATGATTTTGTTCATTACTCTCTATGTGTTACTTTGCCAGCATATTCCATGTGCTGACCCATTTTCGGGCTGCAACGTTTCATGTTGCAGACTTTTCTGACGACGAGTAAGGTGCCTTAGGTCGTGGTCTTATACTCAGTGATGCCGTTCGAGTTGATGGACTCACTTATCTTCCAAGTCTTCCGCTGTTATCATATTTAGATGGCCTTAAGCCATATTTGTCATACTTATTTCTCTCTTGAGATACTCGATGTAATAAGTGTGTGATTGCTACTCTGTTATAAATCCTCCATTTGTACTGTGCCTGTCAGCATTACTGATCCAGGGATGACACTGGTGCACAGCAGCACAGACTGTTTCAGGTCTGGTCGCTACAACTGTTTAAAAAGCTTAGGACCATTTTTTAGTATATGGTGATGTTGTTTTCCTTAACAATCATTTGTTATGGAATTTTTGACAAATGATGAACATTTTTGCAGCAATATTTGAGCAACTTCAGATTCCACATGCATTTGAATTTGAATTCAGATAAGAATTTTGAAATACGATGTTTCACCACTGTGATCAAGCATTGCGATGATGATGACTTGTCATGATTAAGAGGAGATCACTGTAGGGTGATGCTAGGGATGTTACAAATCTCCTCCACTAGAAGAAATCTCGTCCCGAGATTTAAGTGGGGAAGAAAAGAGTAACTTCGGGAGAACTGACCTTTATAGGGTTAATTATCTGATGGACAATTCAGGGAGTGTGACAAAAGTATCTCTGGAGTTGATTACATGAAACACATCAAGAGCCTTATAAGATGGTACGAAAGTTTCAAATGGGTAAGCAACCGTTCGATTCCTGAATAGAGTGTGAAGGGGTTCAGAGCAACAGAATAAGTATTGCCTCTGATACAAGAATTGATGATCCCTCGGAAGGGGGCTCATCAATTACTTACGAACTCAAGCTCGAGGAATAACTCTAGCAACAAGGGTATACAGGAGAGTCAGGTTTCGATGCTGTGGAACTGTGGGTTATGGGCCCACCATGTGGATTAAAAGTAGGAGTGGTGACGTCTTGCATGAGCATGATAGCAAGGCATGTCAAAGGATAGCATGTCAGTTATGTTGGCAACAACGTTGGTACCAAGGGCGAGGGACGAAGAGAACCATTTTCCTGCTCGTTGAAACGAGGCAGACCAATAGGCAAAGTTCTCGTCCATCGGTAGTTACCGGAATGTCAAAAGCAATAATAACAGGGTCTTACTGCCAAATTGTGCACCGAGGTGTTTACATAAGCAGGCAACTATTACTGCCTATATCTCATGAACCATAAGAAAGGTTAAACAAAACAGTGGAAAGGAAAAGGTGATCATTAGATTAACCAAAACATTGGAAAGGGAAATGTGTTTAAACCCAAATATCAGGGGTATATCTTTCCCCAAGGACAAGAAGAGTATGGTATACATGACAGGATAGTAAGTATAACCATTTAGGTAAGGGGAGAGGAAATTCATGACGTTAACCATACAACAGTGTTTGGATAATTGGTCAAGAAACATTTAGCATTGCGCTCCCAATGTTCTTGTAGATGAACGGGGTACCACGGACATGTTTCGGGATATCATTGACATGGTCATCAGGTAAAGGTCAGACTTTGGGTACATAAAGGATTCACTGGAAACAACTTATAAAATAAGTTATATAATTTCAGCAAGGAAAAGATGAGGATGTGGCCGATGGGTACAGCAGAAATCCATCGACATGCCAAAAAGGATGTATTTCCAAAATTATGTGAAGAAGTCTGTGTTCAAAGGAAGGTAAGGATGTTGTCGATGATAACACAATCATCGAGGGGCGAGGATGGTATTTCTCATCATGAATTTGATTGATATCCTGAAACAGGTCAGTATATTGATGGGGATCACGACAAATTTTGTCGAGGTATTATGAAGAGGCCATCGAACAGTGACGACATCAAGCAAATGGAATGATGAAGCGAAAGGTTATTGGAACCACAGATGCGACACAAGCTCGAAAACAAGCTTGTTGTTTGAGGTGAAATGATAAGATGAGGAAGATCGACGTAAACTTAGCTCATCGTTCGAAGTTATTCTCCGGGAAGAAGGATCGGGCAGCATAGTTAAAATTATCTCAATAATGATATAGCCGACCAGGCTAGGAATGATGTGATGGAGTATCATTCCAATGAGAATTCACAAGAGTTAGTGCAATGACACAATATCCTCGAGATAACAGGGGCAATACTCGAGGTAGATCAAAATAGAGGTTGGACAGATGAAATGATCTGTAGAAGACAAGTATTTTAACTTGTCTGAGAAATGGGATCAAGGGAAACACTCATGGTCAGAACAACGATTGCAAAGGATCAAATCCCAGATATAAGATGATCTTATACCATGGGGATAATCATTGTTACGAGAAGCTTCTATGATAAGATCTACATCGTGTCCATGGGCATGAACACAAAGTTCAAGGTCGACTCCCACTTCTTCAATGCATATCATTTCATTTACTTCTCGCTTTCGATGAAGTTGTAGTGTTGAAAAGTTATATGGCTAAACACCAGAAGAGTAAGACTCATTAAAAACTCTCGGGTTCAAACGGATTATGGGAGGCATAGGTTTAACTCATAGGGGCATCTTAGGAACCTATTCCACGAACTTCAGAAGTAAACAACACAAGCTCGAAAGCAGAGCATGGTTGACAAAAGGAGAGGATACAATTACCAAAGGCATTATGTATCTGGGAAAGAACTTCACGAGGTTCTTTGAATATGAAGGACACTGTCGGATGATAATCCAATAATGGATCTGGCGATCCACAACGGAGCTGATGTGAGTATCGATATTCAATCAGAAGAAGAAATAATGCGGAGGTATTGTATTTTGGGAATATTAGATAATTCCAAAGCTTAAATGCAAGGGAATTATGATTTCGAATTCGGGGGATCAGAAGCAGATGCTCTAATCAAAAGATAAGTAAGTTGAAAGGACATGAACCGACAATCATTCAAGGTTTGATTTGCCAAGAACCAGCTCATGCCCGAAGTGGAGTCTGAGCCAGAAGGATAAATAATTACCAGGGAATAACTAATGAATGTGTGCATTCACGCACATGCCGAATCAATATGATAAGAATAACAAACTCAAGGGAGTTTAATGAATATTATTAGACATATGGAATTAACCATAACGCAAGACGATAAGGAAGAACAGGAGCAATAGGCTACTGAGGATTATCGGAAGATCGAATAGTATTCGAAGAATTTTGTGAGACATAAGATCAACTGGGGATGAACGAATCCCTGATAAGTGTGAGGAATTTTTCGTAGGGGTATTCAGGCGAAAAAGGAGCTGCAAGGCAGCAGGCGCAAAGGATTCTCGGAAAATCGCAAAATATTTCAGGGTATCTTGTAGTAACAAGAGCAATTGGAAATGAAGGTATGGACGGCAAGTGTATGTAGCTATCCATGGGGATTTATCGGTGGTAGGGAATTGCAATGGCGAATGGCACAAGGGTCTCGGGAAAAACATCGGAAAGCATCTTCGGAGTCTTCTGGTGCACCAAGCGATCATCTGGAATGAAGGGCTCTCCGGGAGGAAATGGTTACGAGAACCTAATGTTAGAGTTAATAAAATCATTTAACCCGAATAGAAGAGAGATTATAATCCCAGAGTATCGGCGAGGAGTAAAAGATCCTAATACCACCCAATTGGCGACGTGGGCCCGTAAGCCACACAGCCAAGTTAGTAAAAGTTTTTGTAGTCACTAGACTCGACTTCGGCCAAGGAGTTGGAAAGGGGGCTACCTACAGGCAGTTGGCTCTGATACCAACTTGTGACGCCCTCGATTCAATCGTACACTAATCATACACGCAAATGTGTACGATCAAGATCAAGGACTCACGGGAAGATATGACAACACAACTCTAGACACAAAATAAAATAATACAAGCTTTATATTACAAGCCAGGGGCCTCGAGGGCTCGAACACATAAGCTCGAATACACAAGAGTCAATGGAAGCAACAATATCTGAGTACAGACATAAGTTAGACAAGTTTGCCTTAAGAAGGCTAGCACAAAAGCATCTACGATCGAAGAGGCAAGGCCTCCTGCCTGGGAGCCTCCTAACTACTCCTGGTCGTCGGCGGCCTCCGTGTAGTAGTAGGCACCCTCGGGGTAGTAGTAGTCGTCAAAGATGGCATCTGGCTCCTGGACTCCACCATCTGATTGCAACATCCGAAAAGAATGGAAAGAGGTGGAAAAAGGGGAGCAAAGCAACCGTGGGTACTCTTCCAAAGCACTCACAAGCAAGGATCTACACTACATATGCAACATTATCAAAGGAAGGATGTATATGTGGACTGGGCTGCAGAAATGCCAGAATAGAGGGGAGAGCCTAGTCCTATCGAAGACTACGATCTTCTGGAAACCACCATCTTGCAGCAACATGAGGGAGTAGAGTAGCATAAAGTAAAGTAGTAGAAGTGTTATCAACCTTTCTTGGAGGGAGGTACTAGTATAGTGAGCACAGAGACATCGAATCTTATCAGGTTCGGGTCGTTACACATGTGATATGTACCACCTTTCTTCGGAACAAAGATTACCGGGACGGCACAAGGGCTAAAGCTTTCTCGTACACGGGCGTTGTCGATGAGTTGTTGTACTTGCCGTTGAATCTCCTTGGTTTCCTCGGGTTTGACGCGGTAGGGAGCCTTGTTAGGAAGGGGTGCTCCGGGGATGAGGTCGATACGTTGTTCGATGCCTCGAAGTGGAGGTAGACCCGGAGGTAGCTCATCGGGGAATACATCTTGGAATTCCTGCAATAGAGAAGATAACACTAAAGGTAGATTGTGAGAGGTGTTTGTTTTGGGTGCCTCGTCCTTGCACAAAAGGACATAGTGCATAACACTTGATGGTTCTCACACACTTCTCTTATCTCACTTTTGCTGGCAAATAGGACTAAATTTTTCTTGTCGCTCATCGTGGAGGCACTCAATTTGGGCTTTTGGCGATCACTCTCTTTTGGGTGGTTCGCTCTCTCACTTTTCTCTCCATGATGGGCTGCTTGCTTGTCGGCGATCACTTGGCTAGGAAAAATAGGACGTAGCACATACTCCGTTCCCTTCATCTTGAAGCTATAGTGATTCGTTCACCAGTTGTGGATGACGCCTCGGTCAAATTGCCATGGCCGTCCAAGAGGGAGGTGGCAAACGGACATCGGAATGATATCACACTCCAAAGTGTCTTCGTATGCTCTGATCTTGAAGGAAACTTGCACCATATGCTCGACTTGGATAGTGCCGGAGTCGCTTAGCCATTGAACCTTGTAGGGATGTGGATGCTTCATCTAGACCAATCGAAGCTTGGAGCATAGTTCTTCACTTGCCAAGTTATGACAACTCCCTCCACCGATGATGACCTTCACAGACCTTCCATTGATGCCAGCCTTAGTGTGGAAGATATGGCATCTTTGGTCTTCGTCTTGTTGATGCTGAAGTGTCAAGACTTTGGAAACAACGAGAGCGGGGCTCGAATCTTCATCACAAAAGACTTGATCATCTTCATCTTCGTTCACTTATCGGTGCATGGCCACTTGCTCAAGGGCTTCCATTTCCTCTTGACTCATGGAGTCATAGGTTCCATTGTTGTTGAGGATCATGGTGCGCTTATTGGTACACTCGAAGGACTTGTGGCCTCGGCTGCCGCATGTGAAGCATTTGATGGAACTTGTCTTGATGGTCTCATCGGTTGGGGTAGATGATCGATGACGAAGCTCTCGGCTTGAAGTTGCTTATAGTAGGAGGATGACTTGAGGTTGTCGAAGCTTTCTTATAACTTGACTTGTCATTGTTGCTTGTAGATGGCTTGGTTGAGGTAGAAGGTGTTGGAGTTGTAGAAGCCTGGTTGTTGGAGAAGCTGTAGCTCTTGCAAGAGTACTTGGCGTACTTGAAGTCATCTTGCACTTGTCATTCCGCCTTGGTAGCTTGATGCACTAGCTCGATGAGGTTGGAGTAAGGTTGGAAGTCGGCTATCTTCTTGATGGGATGATTGAGTCCATTCAAGAAACGTGCCATAGGTTGCTCATCATCTTGCGTGACATTAGCTCTTATCATGGCAATCTCCATTTCTTTGTAGTATTCTTCAACGCTCTTGGTTCCTTGCTTGAGGAATTGGAGTTTCTTGAAGAGATCGTGGTTGTAGTAGGTTGGCACGAAGCATGCTCTCATGACATCCTTCATTTGATCCCAACTGGTGATGGGTGGTTCACCTCTTGGTTCTCGTCGCTCGATGACTTGTTCCCACCATATGAGGACATAGTCTTGGAACTCAAGGGATGCCATGGCGATCTTCTTCTCTTCCTCATACTTGTGCAAACGAAAGATCTTGTCGACCTACAATGCCCATGAAAGGTACTCTTCAGGATCATTGCTTCCGGTGAACTTGGGCATGGTGAACTTGAGCTTGCCGTAGCGTTTCTCTTCATTGTGTCGGGGTCATGGATGATGACGCCCTTGTCGTGGAGGATTGTCTCCCTCAACTTGCTCCTGGAATGGAAGATTTCCATTATCTTGTTGCTCTTGGCGAACTTGGGGTTCTTGTCGAGGAGCTTGTGGAACTTGACGATGCACTCGAGCATGATGGTTCCTCTCTTGAACTTCTTTGCGAAGTGCTTCTTCTTTCTCCCCAGTATGCCGGTTACGGTCGGTGATGGTGCGACTTGTTTCGTGGTGGGCACGTTGGGCCTCAAGTGCTTGTGCTTCACGCCGTTGTTGTTGTTGTCGGAGCCCCTCGGCGTCTTGCTCCTCTTAATGTTGGCGCGCCTACTCTTCCTCTTGTTGGTGTTGGCGTTGCCTTTCTTGTGCTTGCACCAAGGTAGCTTGGTTTTGGTGATGTCGAAGCTCTTGCGCTTGAAGTTGCTCTTGAGAATCGATTCTGCGTAGAGGATTGCGGTTTGCTTGATGGTCTTGGCGCGCGGCTCATCGATGAGTGTTTGATGTCGGAGTACTTGAGCCGGAGATGGTGTCGTCAGAGTATCGACTCGAGCGGCTCCGTCTTGAGTAGGACGAAGAGGTAGAAGAACGCTTGACCAACAGGGCACGAATCTCGTCCATTCTTGCGTTGCTCTCTTGTTTTTGTTCGTCGAGCTTGTTGTCGAAGTAGTCTCTTGTACATTACTCGGAGAGTTGCAAGTTGGTGGTGAAATGGTCGATGCGGTCACTCATTGCTTGTTGTTCTTGATGCAAAGCTCGTTGTACACCGAAGAGGTGGTTCTTGGTGACGTAGGAGGTCATGTCGTCGTCTTGCTCGATGAAGAGTGGGTTGGTAGAAGTACTTGGCCTATCCATCATTCCAAGCAAATATGTGAGTGGGAGAAAGAGAAATAGACCAAATGTACCTTGACCGATGTTGAAGATGGATCAATGATCACGTAATGTGTAACAATGAAATAACACAATTGGTACCAATTCTTGTCGGTTCTCACACTTACACAAGTAAAAGCTTATGGTGGAGCTTGGTTAGGATGGTGGCACAAAATTTGATGCAATTGTTAGTGATCCTCAATAATGTTGGAAAAGATTCATAAATGTGCAAATGCAACAAGTACACCAATAGCAAGATATGGTACACGGAAACACACACACGAAAAGATAAATGGGGCTGTGCAACCAAGGAATGAGCCAAAATGTGGAATCCACGAAAATGCTCTTGTTGCGCAACACTAGGGAGACGCTAGCACGATTGCACAATAGGTGGATTCGAAACTTGTGCACAACCTACTAAGCAAAAATGCAACGACTTCTATCCCAAGTATTCTATTTGTATGGTATTTAGATGATATGATCCAAGATGATTGAGTATGATAATCTTAATGTAGTATGATGCTATGGTTCTTGCTTAAAAGTTTTTTGCTTGTCTTTCCCTTTTGTTTAAAATCTTGGTTGGCTCTTTCTCTTTTGAGCTCTTTCTCATGCAAAATTTCACGAACCAAGATAGCAATTGAATATGCGATGACAACCTTGTGACACAAGAGATGATATCAAGATATGTACCGAGATGATATGGTATGTATGCAGTGGGAACTATGATCACTAATGTGCACAAGTAACGTTGCCGGCAATACCGAAAGCCTAGTCTCGATAGGCAAGGTACGCAAAATGGGCTATGGGGTTATCAATGAAATGGCAAGAATGTACAATGATGGTATATCACTATACCAAGATGATATAGAGGTTACCGTTGATGGTTTGTCAAGTGTAAGCAAGAACGGTTGTTGTCGATGACGAGTTCGTGTCGAAGACGAGCGGCGGTGATGTCAATGTCGAACCGTTCCTAGTTATCCGAAATACCCTAGGAAACGATGAACTACAACTCAAATTCTCAAAACAAAATGTGTCAAAATTTGTCAGAGTGCGTAACGACTAAGCAATGGTGGCAGCGGAAAGCGGAAGGGCTATCGGAGTGCTTATGTGGAAGTGGAAATGGGTTGCGTATGTGAAAGTGTATGTGGAAAGGTGGTGGTGGCCAAATTGAAAATTTTCAGTTTCGTCAAGAATCGTCAGACGTCCGGTGGTGGTCAGACGATTGGTACTCGTCAGACGACCGAAGACGGTCAGACGTCCGGTGCCTGGACGATTCGTGCACGAGATGAACTGGGGTTTTCGAGGTGGAGGTGGCAAAATTGGTCAAATTTGAGCGATTTTGTGGACGGAAATTGTGGAGATGATGGTAGAAAGCTAGATCCACTCATGGCAAGGAAAATCCAAGGATCAAATCCAACAAAAATTCAACACAATTACAAATCACAAAAAAAAAATTGGGGCTATTTTTGGTGGGGATTTTCAAAATTGGGGAAGAACGCAACAAAATCAAGCTAGAAAACAAGGGGTAGGGGCTCCAAATTCATGATCAACGTGGCTCATGATACCAAGATGATGTAGGGTAGAACCCTAGATGCCTGATCTTTCACGAAATGGAGGGGATCCTACAAAGAACACGAAGAACACGAGGGGAAATGTGAGGTAAATACACTCAAACCAACAAGATTCAGTTACACATTTGCTAGATCCTCAAAACACAAAGAGATACACGATCCAAATCCAACATAGGACGATACAAGAGGTAACTAGTTCATCTGCGTGAGGAGGCCTTGAGGGGGGTCTTCCCGTGAGGGATCTTGAATCCACATGGAGGATCTTCTCTGAAGAGGTCGTGAACTCCAATGGAGAAGTAACCAAGTGGATGAGCAAAGCTCTATCTCTCAAATGAGCTATCACATTGCTGACCCTAGAAAGAGGGAGGAGGATGAGCATATATAGTCTAAGGGGTACTTGGGCTTCGGCCCAACACGAAGTCAACACACTGGCGTCGGACGTCCGACGGCTTCCGGTTGTCCGATGGCTCGTGAGGGTCCGGACGTCCGGTGCGTGTCGGAAGTCTGATGTTTTGGCTCGGGTGTGCTTTGGTCAGACATCCGGTGCGTGTCGGAAGTCTGATGTTTTGGCTCGGGTGTGCTTTGGTCGGACATCCGGTCAGGCTCGGATGTCACAGGCGCCGGTCGTTCGATGATCTCCATACTTTCGATGTTTTCGTACTGGCCTGGTGGTGTCGGTCGTCTGGCGGAGCTCGGCTGTCTGGGCGCTGGAAGGTGTTGGATGTCCGACCGACGTCGGTCATCCGGTCGCTAGAGCATGTGCGGGCTGGGACTTGGTGTGCTGGCTGATGCTCTAGGCGTCAGACGTCCGACAAGGTTCAGCCGTCTGATGGCTGGGGATTTCCTGGTAGCTCTTCTTCTTGTCTCTTGTACTTGGTGTCCTCACCATCCTGTCCATTGGGTGTAGCTGCTCCATGGCCTTCCTCCAAGTACCTGATCACACATAGGGTTTCCGCTTGAGGTAGTAGCCATGTCTCATATGTAGAGAGTGGTAATTCGGAGAGGAGCGAGTTCACCTTATCTTCAATAGCCTTTGCTCGAGCTCTTGTCATTGGCCCAAGTGGTGCCATGGGAGACGTAGGTAGGTCCATGGGGATGACCTTGGGATGTTCCGCATCAAGAACTTTCGAAGCAATTTCCATCGGCGCTTTTTATTTTTAGCCGTAATCATGTGCATAACTTTCGTACAGTTGTTGATGGCATTCAATTCAGCAGCCAGATGTTCTTTCCCTCGGCGATACTCAGCCATATGCTGAAACAGCAGCTGTTGAGTGCGCAAAATCACTGCAAGGTGTGAAGGAGGTTGAGTATTTGGTTTTCTATCACGTTGAGGTAGCTGTGGCCCGTTGAATGTATTGTGATAATCTGGAGGGCTTGAGACTGCTACTTTTCCCGAAGAAAAATATTCCATGACTCACAGTGTATCACGTATAAGAGGAATGAAGCTTTTGTGACTGACTTTTGCCAAGTATTCGATGTGCATTGCATAATCAAACACTTTCTGAATCCAAGGCGCAAAGACTTTGATGGTTTTCGGATGCCGAGAAGAGCCCTTCAGTATGCACAGAAACATGTCTGCGACATCAAAGATTTATCCTTGGGAGATGGAATGAATGGTTTCGAAGAACATCAGATATAGCATTGTCAGAATTCATCCTGGCCAGAGGATAGATGGTATAGGTGAGCATGTGGTATAGAGTCTGATTATCAAAGGTCAAATGCTCGGGCAAGGGAGGACCATTGTAGTCATGAATTTTCTCTTGCTCCATGTGAAAGCACAAGTGCTCCCTGGGTGATTTGGTAATTAATGTCAACATATCTCTTTTTGGACTAATACTTTTATCTAGTATATTTCAGATGAGTTCAACAATGGCGTGGCAAGGACAAGAGGCTGTGGAACCCCTTCAAAACGCTAAGGACAAAGATGGGCAAAAGCTCAAGACTCTTCTTTTTCATTTTAGTGATCCAAAATCATATTGAGTCCATAGAAAAGCCAATACTATTAAAAGGGGATGAGGTGTTGCTTAATGGTCTAATTGCTCTGCTTAGTGATATTGCTCCAAAACCCTTAGCCACTTTCACATTCCCAAATATGTCCAAAACCCAAAGTCAAAATCGGCCCCGTCGATTTGATCTATCCGACGCCACCGAGTTCATTTGACCTAGCCACTGCCAGAAACCCTAAACAATTTGGTCTCACCGATACGGATCTCGGTCTCACCGAGATGGCCTTGCAAACTCTCTGTTGCCTGTTGTAATTATTTCGGTCTCACCAAAATGTGCAATCGGTCCCACCGAGTTTGCTTGACCAACTCTTTGTTTGCACATTGCTAAAGTCGGTCGCACCGAGTTCATGCAATCGGTCTCACCGAGATGAGGTTTTGCCCTAGCCCTAGGACATCAGTCACACCGAGTTGATCATGTCGGTCCCACCGAGATTCCTTACATTCACATTTTGAACTGAATTGGTGATGCGGAATATCCCACGACCATTCCCATGGACGTCACACCCCCACTGCAAGCACGGAGAGGACCTGCTACGAGAGCTCGCGCATGCGCCATCGAAACCGAGGTGAACTCTTTCCTCTTCGAGTTTCATTAAGATTCACATATGAATTGGGTTCTATCTCAAAGAGAAACATTATGCATTCTTAGGTAGTTCAGAGATGATCGCGAGGAAGCATCGAGGGATCACCAAGTCCACATGGAGGAAGAGAAGGAAGAAGGACATGAAGGGACGAACGCTCTGGACACCCCGGGTGCCCAGACAAGAGGACCCCGGGGGCCCGGGCACAAGGCCGTGGGGAGGGCAAACCCCCTGGACACCCCGGGTGCCCGACCCCCCACCTGGGCACACCCCCTCGTGCCCGGCCATTTGGCCCCGGGTGCCCGGCCCCTCCAGCCGCGGCCTCCCTGCGTGGTCCGGGTGTCCGGCCCCCTCACCACCGGGTGCCCGGCCTCCCCCCTAGTGCGACCCCGGGTGCTCGGCCCTCCGGCTCCTGGTGCCCGGCCCCCTCCCAGGCGCGCCCCCCAGGTGCCCGGTCCCCTTGACCCCGGGTGCCCAGACCCTCAACCGTGGCTACGCATTTTTCGGGATAAATTACCCATGTACCCTTGTTTTACTCTCATGTCGTCCCTGGGCTATATAAACTCCTTCCCTAGCTCATTAGAGAAGACAACAAAGTATTTGATAGACAAAGAGAGAGCTTTGCTCATCTTCCTCCTCATGGAGATCATGGCCTCCTAAGGGAGAAGATCCCCTAGTGGATATCAAGGCCTCCTCTTGGAGAAGGATCCCCATCATAGGATCATCAGGACCTCTCTCCTCATAGGATTGGGATGAACAAGTTACCTCTTGTATCTTCCTCTGTTGGATTTGGACCTTTGTATCTCTCTTTGTGTGATTGGATCTAGAACATGTGTGATTCGATCAAGTCAATTTCAGTGTTCCTCTTGTTTTCCCCCTTTGTGTTCTTCTTGTTCTTGGGGATTTCCGCTCCAATTCGTGAAAGATTTCCATCTAGGGTTCCACCCTACAACATCTTGGTATCATGAGCCATGGTTTCTCATGAAATTGGAGCCCCCTTCTTGTTCTCTAGCCTAATTTTGCTGTGTTCTTCCTCAATTTCGAAAATTCCCCACCAAAAATAGCCCAATTGTTTTTGTGATTTGTTGGTTTGATGAGGTTTTGTTGGATTTGATCCATGGATTTGCTTGGTTTCAAGTGGATCTAGACTTCCTCCCATCCATCTCCACATTTCCCTCCATGAAATCCACCATTTTCTTCCATTTTCCGATGAATTTCCGGCCAAATCCGTGACCCCCGGGCGCCGGCACCCCTTACCCACGGGCACCCGGACCCCCAGGCCACCTCTTCCGCCTATCCCCGCTGACCTCCCCGGGAGCCCTTACCCCTTACCCCCGGGCACCCCCCCCCCCCGAATCAGCCCACCAACAAAAACCGTTTCGGCCATAACTTTTGCTCCCAGAGTCCGATTTTGACGTTCTTTAGCTTGTTGAGTAGCTATTGACATCTCCCATCCATATAGATAGGTTCCAACACCATTTGACTCAATCAAAATTTTGGCATTTTGGCATCTTTGCCTAGGCCATCCACCATATCATGCACAAAACCACCATAGCTTCCCGCAACCTAACCCATTTTAATCCATATAGCATTTGTGGTTGCTTGAGTGGTGACTTGAGTCTCCTAAGATGTTTCGGCTACTTAGGGATGGTTGCTTCTTCATCAACCACCACCGCAACTTCCGCATTGCTAACTTCGGAACCACCAAAGCATTCCGCTACCACCATTTGACAGTTTCCTTTGAGATTTTGAGTTTGCAGTTTTCCGTTTCCTAGGGTGTTTCAGCTAACTAGGAATGGTTCGACATCGACGACCCCGCCGCTCAACTTCGTCAAGGATTCATCATCGACCACTTCAGCATTTTGACACCCTAACCGTAAGCAAGAACGGTAACCTCTATATAATCTTGGTATCATGGTATACCATCATTGTACATTCTTGCCATTACATTGTTAACCCCTTAGAGCATTTTGCGTCACTTGCCTATCGAGACTAGCCTTTGAGTATTGCCGGCAACGTTACTTGTGCACATTAGTGATCTGTACCTTCCATTCCATACATACCATATCATATTGCTATCATCTAGGTATCATCATATCATCCCTTGTGTCACAAGATTGTTCCCGCATATACATAATTGCTATCTTGGTTTGTGCATTTCGCATAAGTGGCCATACAAAAAAACAGAATAAGCTTTTAAGCAAAAAGAGAGCGAAGAAGCTTGTAAGCAAGAGCCATAGCATCGCCACATTGCATACCATACTACCATATTGAGCATCTTGGATCATCGTATGCGGAACACCGGAACATCATACATACATAGCATACTTGGGATAGAAAGCTCATACATTTTGCATCTTATAGGTTGTGCACAAGTGTCGTATCCGCCTATTGAGCAAGCGTGCTAGCGTCTCTCTAGAGTTGTGCAACACGAGCATTTTCCATGGATTCCACATTTTGTGTTCATTCCTTGGTTGCATGACCCCATTTATCTATCCGTGTGTGTGTTTTCGTGTGCCACATATTGCTATTGGTCTACTTGTTTCACTTGCAAATTTGTGAATCTTTTCCAACATTTATTGACTCTTGCTAACATTTTGCATCAAATTTTTGTGCCACAATCCTCACCAAGCTCCACCATAAGCCTTACTTGTGTAGGTGTGATAATTGACAAGATCCGGTACCAATTGTGCTATTTCCTTGATACATTATTGAGTGGTCATTGATCCATCTTCAACATTGGAAAGGTACATTTGGTCTAGTTCTTTCCTTTCTGCCACTTACATTTTCTCGAGTCTTGTGATGGATAGGCAAGGCATTTCATCTCCGGTCTTCCATGACAACGATGGCGCGAACAACTACAACACCAAAACGTCCATCTTCGGACTACAACAGCAATGCACATTGAGCGACTCGCCATCGAGATTCGCCAAAACGAAGCAAGGAAAAGGGACTACATTGACACCAAGTTGGACGAACAAATGGATCAAGTACGAGACTTGGTGGCTAAATACAAGTCTTCTTCCCCTCCATCATCTTCACGGCAGAGACGCTCAAGTCGCACACCTTCGGAGCGGCAACAAGATGCAAGTACCACGCGGCACCATCAAGAAAACCTTCATGAGCACAAGAGAAGACCGCGAGACGAGCACCAACAAGACGGAGCTACGACTACTACCACCACTTCGACATCTTCACCAAGTGTTATCAAGGTATCTTCGCCTTTGGACGTACGGCATCTTCGCCTACCTCCAATGAGTACGCCTACATCAGCCTTCATCCACGGCGATGGTGACGAGATGATCGAGCATGGGATTTTCCCTTCGGTCATGGAGGAGAGCAATGATGTGCCATGTTCGGCCTTCATCCATGGCGACGACGACGAGATGGTTGAGCATGGGATGTTCCCTTCGACCACGGCGACGTATGATGACTTGTGTGACTTGTGCCACCATATTGAGAGTGCGAGTGACTTCACCACTAGCCCCATATATGATAAGTTGCCACAATTTCCATGTGAGGATAGCCACAACCCCCACCACTTGAGTGAGATGAGTGACTCCACCATATGTGACGTTGAGTGCACCTATTTTGAGGGAGTGAGTGAACCACCACATAGAGAGAGTGTGATAGTTGATTGGGCATGTGAGGCCACTATGATTTCTAACAACATAACCTCTACGTCTATTGTGTCTTCCCCTTTGGTTCTAGGTCCCATATATGATGACGCGCCGATTCATGACGACTTCGTCCTTCCTTTGGACAAGACGACGGCCATGGTGGAATATGATGCACCCCCCACATGGTTCCATCTAGTTGATGATGATGACCACAATTTGGTCTTTGCCACCTCACCTACACCACATGAGTTGAATGAGAATGGTAACATAGGTGAAGGTGATGCTCTTGTCCCACTAGTGGACATTCTTGACATTGAGTGTTTGCATGATGTTGATCCACCTAGTACCATGCTTCATGCTAGTGTGACTTCCCCATGTGATGATTTACCCATTTATGATGAGTCTGATGATTCCCATGTGGAGTCCATTAATTGTGATGCCATGTTACATAGGATTTCTTGTGACAATTCTCTAGGTCACATCATGTTTGACAATCCATTAAACTTGTCATATGCTATGAGTGAGATCTCCCATATTGCATCATTCCAATCTCATCATAGTGACTATGCATATGCCATTAAAATAAACCCAATTTGCACATATGGCATAGATGACAAGCCCATAGTTATTGGCATTTGTTTTTCTTGTGATGATATTGATATGCTCCCTTTGCATCATTTATCTCATATGCCATGCCATGACCACCTAGCTTCGGATATGCATTGTTTTGGATGTTGTCAATATTCTCAATATGATGTTTCCAATATTGCTCATGTGGACACCCGCATAGTTTCCTCATACATTTTAGGAGATTTTGATCCATCCTATCCATTGCATGATCCCAATACTTGTGTGCACCATATGCTCCCCATGAATGAAAATGATATTGATGTGCCATATACTTGTATGCTAAATTCGCATCACAATCATGTTATACATAACAACTATTCTTTCATGATGAATGACATGTTGATATACCATGTTTCCAATTTATTTGAGCAATGTTTATCTTGTGCTAACTCTCACGAGTACATACACATAATGATGGATGATGTGTACATTTACCACGCACACAATTTCTTTCGTTTGTGTCTCTTTTGTGTAGGTACTCATGAATATTTGTCAACTTCAAAATCCCATGAGTTGACAAAGCGAGCTCTAGAGAGCAATGATGACTTGGGATACCATGGATTCTCATTCCCACCACTCTCTTCGCGCAAAGACTTCGCGCATTTCTTCTACATGGCTCTCACATGGTTATGGGTTATCGTCCATTACTTATTATATGCCCATCTTTCCATATTCACTTTGCATGATATGCTCATTCCTATCCCTTTGCCATGCATTTGTGACCCATGCTTTGCATTACACATGATGATTAATTTTAGTACTTGTATGTGTATTTGCAAGCTTGGTGGAGATATTGCTTCTTATTGCCATCTTCCATTTATGCCACATTCCAACGATGATACCATGATCTTGCTTTGTGCTCGTGCTCGCGATATGTCATGTGCATTACCTATATCTATTATTTGCTCACATGACATGATTGCCATGATTTCCTCTAGTGTGTTGCATCATCGCTCCACTAGTTTGCACGACTTCATTTCTATGCTTTCTCATGTTGCATCCAATTCTTGGATTACTTGCTCCTATCATATGTTTGGTTGCAACAATGTCATTACTTCACATATGCTTATGCCTACTATTTGCTCACATGACTTGATTGCCTCGCACATGTTGCAAAATTGCTATATCATTTGTGTTGAGTGCCTCACTTTCTTCACCACACCGTATGCACATTATGCTTGGATTGTCTTGCACTTGCCCCATGTGTTTAGACATTGCATTTCATTTGGTGTTGTGAATGACTCTTATGCCTATCATAGACTGTTCATTGAGAGTCCTATGCATGCTTGCTATGACATTGAGGTAGATGCTTATTCTCTTGTCACACATATTTGCATCTCTAACTCACATTTACATGGTTGTTTCCTTGATGTCCTTGATTTTGCTCCATTTATGCGCTTACATGACATGTCACAATCCCTTATCACACCATATATTATGCTTGATGACGACACTTGTGTTGTGAATCACCTCTTGAATGCTTGGTTTTGCACTAACGCTAACCACATTTGTTTTTCCAAGTGTTTGTTATACTTGCTCCTTTGGAAGGAATCACAAGACGGTGCGACATTGGAGAGTGCCCATTTCGAGCAACAACATGACAAGTGCTTGGTGGTTGTCCACTTCTACACGGCGACGCCCTCTCTTTCCCATGGTGATGAATATCACGATCTGTGGACGGATGTCTCCCAAGGGGGGTAGATGATGCGGAGCATCCCTCGACCATCCCCATGGACGTCACACCGCCGCCGCAAGCACGAGGAGGACCTACGACGACAGCTCGCGCACGCGCCGTCGAAACCGAGGTGAACTCTTTCCTCTTTGAGTTTCGTTCGGATTCACATATGTCGGATTACGGGTTCCGGCGAAACCCTTGAGGCTCGAACTCTGGGGTGTGCACGAAGATCTCTCCCCCCCGAGCTCACGCTCTCACCACGATCTCAATCTCAGCTCGTCAAGCCCGAAGAACAAGGGACACAAGAGTTTATACTGGTTTGGGCCACCGATGTGGTGTAATACCCTACTCCAGTGTGGTGTGGTGGATTGCCTCTTGGGCTGAGGATGAACAAGTACAAGGGAAGAACAGCCTCTTGAGGAGAGGTGTTCTCGTGCTTCGATGAGCTTGTGTGTGTGAGGATGGTCCGAATAATGCGCCCCTTCTAAGCTGGTGGCTAGTCCTATTTATAGAGGCACGAGTCCTCTCCCCAAATGTTAGGCGGGAAGGGATCCCACAACAGCCAATTTGAAGGGGGACAACTAGTACAAGTTATCCTGACAAAAGGTGGTCTTCGCCTGCCAAAGGCTCTGGTGGTGACTCCGTCGTGGGCTCCATGATGACCTCCGTCCTGCTGTCCTGCTGGTCTTGGTCTCGTTGCACCGATACGAAAACGTTTGCCTAATGCCTCGGGACTCCTCGCCTGCGCTTGCCCCTTTAGCACCAAAGAGGCAACGGGTACTCTGCGCCCACTAGCGCCCGCCTGGCACCCGCCTGGCCTTGGTCGTCACGGCTCACGTCACGGGAACCTCACGAGGTGCCCCTCGCCTTGATCTCTCTGCCCCTCGCGAGCCAGCCTAGTGAGGCCGCCCCTGAGGAGGTCTTGAGTCATCCGCCTCGCGAGGCTTGGCCCCTCGCGAGGGTCTTGAGTGTTTGCTGGTGTAGATGGGCCGTACCAGGCCACTGGTGGAGCCACGTCGTGGGCCGCAGGCAAGCAAGTCTGGGGACCCCCATTCCGAGGACGCCGACAGTAGCCCCCAGGCCCAAGGCGCGCTCGGACTTGGCTTCGAGGCGAAGCCATGGTACAAGTGCGGAGTGCTGGGGGGCCCAACAGCCTGCGCCCTCGGTTGACGCGTGGCGATTGAGGGGACGTGGGTGTCTCCGCTTCCCCAAGCTACCTCGGCAACTGCCCGACTTGACAAGTCGCTGATGCATCCAGAGAAAACCATCATTACCTGTGATCGTGGGGGTCGCCGGTTGGCCTTCTCCTGCTATAAATGCGGAGTGGGCGGACCCCTGTCACCCATCTCTTCCTGTTCCGCTCGCTTCTTCTTCCTTGTTTCATTACTAGCAGCAACACCCATGGCGCCTGTGAAGAGGTTCTCGGCCGCAGAGAAGGGGAAGGCCCGCCAGGAGGGGCCCGGCTCGCTGCCGCCCAAGAGGGGGCACGGTCGCCCATGTAAGCACGTCGCGACCCCCGCCGTGACCCCTTGCATCCGCGGCGGCGCCTCCTCGCGCGGTGGAAGTTGCCCAGGTCGTGGCAGCCCCGTTGATGAAGTGAGGCGCGCCATTGTTACGCAGCCTCCCCGGCCGCGCTTCCACTTGGCGGAGGTGCGCCCGGAGTTCGTCGTGTGGTCACAGAACCCGGCCGACACTTGGCTTCAGCTCCCGCGCTTCTTCGTTGGTGAACTGCCGGCCACGGCTCTAGGCGGTCTCTTGCTGCAGGCGGACGGCTGCTGCAACAAGGCTTCGTGGGTCGCGGTGGAGGTCTCCGTCGCAGGCAACGCGTCCCTGGCCCGCGGCTGGCAGACATTTTCCCACGTGCGCGGCCTGGGCAGGCGGTGTACCCTCCACTTTAACTACGACGGCAACGCGACCCTCTACGTCAGGGTATTCGGGGAAGATGGTCGCCGCGTCGGATGCTGCCCTGAGGACAACAACGGCGGCGAGGTGCTCGACCTTGGTGACGGTCGTGACGAGGGTTAAGGTGGACTTGGCCTCGGCGCCGGCCGCGGCTCGTCCAGCTACGGCGGCTCTGCCTTCGGTGACAGCTCTAGCAGCGGCGGTTATGACTAGCCGCCATGTCGCCGTGCCCGCTTCAAGGGTGGTAGCGGGTCGTCTCGTCGCCGTGCCCCAGTGAAGCGCGAGGAGGGGTCTGGCTGAGTCCAGGAGGGCGCCAAGGGCCTACCCTCACGAGCCACTGCGGGGGCGCGCGCCGCTTTTGTTTTGTTCTTTCCTTTCTTCTTGCATTTGAAAAAGAAACAAGTATGGGGCCCTGCAAGGGCGTACAACGAACAGTGATTTCCAAGTCGCTATGCTATGTTCATTGTTCCTATATCGTGTTGCAGCATCAGTGTTTTATGTAGGCGTGTAGAGATAACTTAGCTCGATGTGTCTGAAGTAGTTTCCTCCTCGTGAGGCGTGCATCTCCCAGCACCTGGTGAGACCTCCTTGCCGTAGGCTTGGGAGGCGTCGAGGAACTGCAAAAATTTGTTAAGAAACTCTTATTCTTCCAAGCCCAGGGCCCTAGGCGTGGCCGGCCATGACCCAGCGCTCCGCATCGCGGTACCCGAGGGGCACGGACTTAAGAGAGGGAGGTGCGCCAACTTGCGAGCTCGAGCGAGGGTGCCTCGCGAAGACCAAGGAAAACGCTCAAGAGTGCACGCGTGCACCTGTCCCGCCCCCTCGCGAGGCATGCGAGGGAGAGTACGGGTCAAAACAAAGAACCGAGGGAAGAAACAGAGGAAAAGGCGATCGAACCAAGCTGACAAGAAACACCAGAATGCGAATTTCCATTAAAGAGGGGCAAGCCAACTACGGAAAGCAAATGAAAAGCCATGTCTGGCACCTAGTCTAGTCTTCCCACCAGCGCGGAACTAAGTGCTGCCACTAGGACGTGGGAGGGAGCCCCCGAGGCCCGAGGGCGGCACTCCTCAGACTCCGAGGCGTGTACAGCCCCACTCATTATTACGTGAGAGTGTCATGAGCGGTGACCTTCACAGGCACCGGGCCTTGCTTCACAGGCGCTGGGCTTTGCTTCATGGGTAGAACTTCCGGGGGTGCTGGATGTTCCAGGCATTCTGGATGGGGACCCCGTCCTGCATCTCCAGGCGCGCGACGCCAGGCCTGGAGACGTGGGCTACCCTAAACTGGCCCTCCCACAGGGGCGAGAGCTTATGCAGCCCTTCCCTGGAGAGCACCTGCCTTAGGGTGAGGTCGCCCACCTCGAGCGTCCATGAGCGGACGCTGCGGCAGTGATACCGTCGCAGCGCCTACTGGTATCTTGCCGCTCGGAGTGTGGCTTCACGGTGGCGTTCCTCCCCCAGCACAAGGTCCATCCCCCGCATGGCGTCCTGCTACGTCTCATCAAACTACGGGACCCACGCGGAGCGATGCTTGACCTCGTGAGGAAGAACCGCTTCTGCTCCGTCGACGATAAAGAACGGGGTCTCGCCTGTTGGCTTGGTGGCGGTGGTGCGGATGGACCACAGCACAGACTGGAGCTCGTCGTGCCAACCCCTGCCACATGCCTCGAGCTTCTTCTTGAAGGTCCTGGTCTTGAGGCCTCTCGGGACCTCTGCGTTGGCGCGTTCGGGTTGGCCATTGCTCCTGGGGTGTGCCACCAAAGCGTAGCAGATCTACGTTCCAACGTTAGCACAATATGTCTTGAAGAGATGACTAGTGAACTGCGAGCCGTTGTCGGTGATGATGCGGTTGGGGACCCCGAACTGGCTCACGAGACCCTTGATAAACTTGACCGCCGATCCGGCCGGGATGGTACAGACGGCTTCCACCTCTGCCATTTGGTGAACTTGTCGATGGCGACGTAGAGGTAGCGGTAGCCCCCAGGCGCTCGAGGGAACGGGGATAGGATATCCAGCCCCCAAACCGCGAATGGCCACGAGAGCGGGATGGTCTGGAGGCCCTGAGCTGGCTGATGGATCTGCTTGGTGTGGAATTGGCAGGCCTCGCAGGACTTCACCAGCTCGGTCGCGTCCTTGAGTGCCGTAGGCCAGTAGAACCCGCTGTGGAATGCCTTGCTGACGAGGGTTCGTGATGATGAGTGGTGCCCATAGTCTCCGCCGTGTATGTCAGCTAGCAACTCGTTCCCCTGTTCCCTGCAGATGCATCACAAGGAAACATCATTTGGCCGGTTTCCGGTATAGCTCACCATCCTGGATGCAGTATGCCGTAGCCTGTCGGGCCACGCGCTCTGCGTCCTCCTCTTTCTCCGGCAGCGTCCCTTGCGTCAGGTATTCCTTGAACTCCTTGGTCCAGCACCCCTCCTGAGGCTCGAGCGCCAGGAGTAGGCGTGCTCCTGAGGTCGGGCCGAAGGCCGGGGCTCCCAAGATAGGTGGTTGGGGGAGTTCCTCCCGAGGCGGCGCCGGCCCTGAAAGCGGAGGTGCTGCCGAAGGCTTGAAGAGCCGCTCCTCGAAGACGCCAGGATCTTGGGGTTGGCGCTTGGATGCCCTTTTGGCAATGTCTTCGGCCTCCTTGTTGGTGCCACGGGGCACGTGCTGCAACTCTAGGCCCAAGAACTGCTTTTCCATTTTGCGTACCTCCGCGAGGTATGCCTCCATGTGCTCGTCCCTCGGCTCGCATACCTTGTTGGAGAAGTTGACGAGGAGCTGCGAGTGGCCCCTGATGGTGAGGCGCTTCACCCCTAGGGCCACCGCAGCCTTAAGGCCTGCGATGAGGCCTTCGTACTCCGTGATGTTGTTGGAGACCTTTTCGCCCTGCTGGAAGCAGAGCTGCACGGCGTAGCAGAGCTTGTCCTGAGTGGGCGAGATGAGCACTGCTCCAGCCCCCGTGCCCTGGCGTGTGAACGCGCCATGGAAATACATAACCCAGCCATCTGGCGCTTCACTTCCTGGTGAGAGGGATCGGTCCTCGCCCGCTTCAAGCCCCAGGGTGTCAGTCAATTCTGCCACGAAGTTGGCGCGCGCGGCTCCCTTGATGACCCTGGTTGTGCTGAACTCCAGCTGGAATGCTTGCAGCTCCATGTTCCATTCGGTGACTCTTCCAGCAGCGTCGGGGCTCCTGAGTACCCTCTCCAGCGGGTAGGCCGAGACGACCTTGATTGGTTGACCTTGGAAGTAGTGACGCAGTTTACACGAGGCCACCAAGAGAGCGAGCAAGAGCTTTTGAGGCATGGGGTACCATGCCCTTGCATCCCGCAGTACCGTGCTGACGAAGTACACTGGGTTCTCGACGAGGGAGGGAGCGTCGACGGAGCCTGCGCATGCCGGAGGTTGGGGCGTCTCCTGAGGTGACGAGACCCCAAGAGCCTGGTCGCCCACTAGGGCCTCTCCAGGCCCGCGAATGCCGCCTTGCTGGGCTTGATCACTCGTTGGCATTGCAGCAGCCTTTGTGTTGCCCTCTAGGTCCCATATTTCCCCGGCTGGAGGTGCGGCACGGCGTGGCAGACCCTTGGCCTGGCGCTCTTCCCGGACCGCCACTAGAGCTGCGCTAGCGGAGTAGGGAGTGGCGGCAAGGTAAAGCACCAGGGGCTCGAGAGGGCGAGGCGCCACCATCACCGGAGGGCTGGTCAGGTATCTCTTGAGGTCTTGAAATGCTTGGTCAGCCTCCGGGGTCCACTCGAACGGGCCCTTCTTCTTCATCTGCTTGAAGAATGGCAGGGCCTAGTCCCCCAGCTTGGAGATGAAGCGCCCCAGCGAGGTCACGCAATCCGCAAACTTCTGCATCTCCTTGAGTGTTTCTGGTGGGCTCATGTCTTCTATCGCCTTGACCTTCTCCGAGTTAGCCTCGATCCCCCTCTGGGACACGAGGAAGCCCAACAGCTTGCCGGAGGGGACACCGAATACGCACTTCTCTGGGTTGAGCCGTAGGTCCACCTGGTGCAGGCTTCCGAAGGTCTCCTCCAAGTGCCGAATAAGAGTTCTCGCCTCCCGAGACTTTACCACAATGTCCTCGACGTAAGCTTCAGCGTTCCTCCCGAGCTGCCGACCCAAGGCGATGTGCATCAGCCATTGGAAGGTCGCGCCTGCGTTGCGCAGCCCGAACGGCATGCAAGTGTAGCAGTACACCCCACACGGGGTTAGGAAGGCCGTCTTCTCCACATCCTCCACTGCCATCTTGATCTAGTGATAGCCTGAGAACGCGTCCAGGAAGCACAACAGGTTGCACTCGGCGGTGGAGTCGACAATCTGGTCGATGCGCGGAAGCGGGAACAGTCTTGGGGACATGCCTTGTTGAGGTTGGTGATGTCGACACACATGCGCTCCTTCCGGCCTTTCTTCGGTACGACGACGGGGTTCGCCAGCCACTCAGGGTACCGAACCTCGCGAATGACACCTGCTGCCTCCAGCTTGCGGGTTTGCTGGACGATGAAGGACTGCTTCTCCGTGGACTGCCGCCGCCCCTTCTGCTTCACAGGGCACACATTGGGGCACACCCTCAAGTGATGCTCGATCACCCCCCTCGGGACCCCTACTAGCTTCTTGGGTTCCCAGGCGATTACATCCTTGTTCGCACACAGGAACCTCACCAATGCCTCCTCTTGATCCGGGTCGAGGTTGGCGCCTATGATGAAGGTGGTTCCTGAGGACCCATCTTCCTCGACCGGCACCTGCTTAGTTTCGGCCCGATCTTGAGTGAACAACTGCTTCTTCTTTCCTGGCGCAGCCTCCCTAGCTCCAGGGGTAGCCTCGTCGGCCGGTCGCGCTGCCGCGGCAGTTTCGAGGGCAAGCTTGAGCGCCGCCAGAGCCTCCTTGGTGTCTCCAACTAAGGTGAGGACGTCCTTGCTCCTGGGCATCTTCATGAGGTTGTAGGCCGGATGGGTCACCGCCATAAATTGAGCCAGAGCCGGGTACCCGAGGATGGCGTTGTATGGGAGGCCAATGCGGGCGATGTCGAAGTCGATCAGCTCAGTGCGGTAGTTGTCGCGAGTGCCGAAGGTCACATGAAGGCGGATCTGCCCCAGGGGGCTGGCGGAGCCGCCGCCGACCCCGGAGTAGGGCTTGCTGGGGCGGAGCCGTTCTAGTGGTACGTGAAGAAGGCTAAAAGCCTCCACGGAGAGCACGTTGAGGCCGGCGCCGCCATCGATGAGGGTCTTGGTGACAGCGACGTTGCAGATGGTGGGCGTGCAAAGCATTGGGAGCACGCCCGAGCCGATAGTGGTGACGGGGTGATCCCCCGAGTCGAAGGTGAGGTCGGCCTTGGGCGCCGCCCAACCCGGGGGAGCTCCTTGCTGCACGAAAGCGGCGCCGATCTAGTGAAAGAACTACTTGGTGTGACGTCTGAGGGCGGTGCTTGCGACGGCGAGGGGCGTCAGTGCCGTGAAGCGCGCGACGAAGAGGCCACGCAGCTCTTCCCAAGATGCCACACAGCTCTTCCCAAGATGCTACTGAGAATCCTGGGAGGGTGAGCATCCAGCCGCGTGGTGCCCCGGTGAGAGGCATGGGAAACCAGTTGGCCATGACCTTGTCATCTCCCTAATCCTTCAGGACGGCCTCTTCATATGCCAGCAGGAAGGCCGATGGGTCCGCCGCGCCGTCGTAATGCGGCGGCATCTCCGGCTTGAACTTGGGCGGCCATTGTACCCGTCACAAGGCGGGGGCGAAGACTCTGAGCCCCCTGGCGCCGTCGTGGGCGTCCATCATCCCTGCCGGCGGAGCAACGCCGGCCATGGGGACAAGGCCCGGAGGTGGTGGAGCGTGGATTGACGGAAAGCTTCAGCGCACCCCTACCTTGTGCGCCAAATGTCGGATTACGGGTTGCGGCAAAACCCTGGAGGCTCGAACTCTGGGGTGCGCACGAAGATCTCTCCTCCCCCTAGCTCACGCTCTCACCACGATCTCAAATCTCAGCTCGTGAAGCCCGAAGAACAAGGGACACAAGAGTTTATACTGGTTCGGGCCATCGATGTGGTGTAATACCCTACTCCAGTGTGGTGTGGTGGATTGCCTCTTGGGCTGAGAATGAACAAGTACAAGGGAAGAACAGCCTCCTGAGGAGAGGTCTTCTCGTGCTTCGGTGAGCTTGTGTGTGTGAGGATGGTCCGAATAATCCGCCCCTTCTAAGGTGGTGGCTAGTCCTATTTATAGAGGCCTGAGTCCTCTCCCCAAATGTTAGGTGGGAAGGGATCCCAGAACGGCCAATTTGAAGGGGGACAACTACTACAAGTTATCCTGACAAATGGTGGTCTTCGCCTGCCAAAGGCTCTGGTGGTGACCCCGTCGTGGGCTCCACGATGACCTCCGTCCTGCCGTCCTGCTGGTTTTGGTCTCGTTGCACCGATATGGAAACCTTTACCTGATGCCTCGGGACTCCTCGCCTGCGCTTGCCCCTTTAGCACAAAAGGGGCAACGGGTACTCTGCACCCACTGGCGCCCGCCTGGCACCTGCCTGGCCTTGGTTGTCACGGCTCACATCACGGGAACCTCACGAGGTGCCCCTCGCCTAGATCTCTCCACCCCTCGCGAGCCAGCCTAGTGAGGCCGCCCCTGAGGAGGTCTTGAGTCATCCGCCTTGCGAGGCTTGGCCCCTCGTGAGGGTCCTGAGTGTTTGCTGGTGTAGATGGGCCATACCAGGCCGCTGGTGGAGCCACACCATGGGCCGCAGGCAGGCAAGTCTGGGGACCCCCGTTCCCAGGATGCCGACAACATATGAATTGGGTTCTTCCTCAAAGATAAACGTTATGCATTCTTAGGTACTTCGGAGATGATCGCGAGGAAGCATGGAGGGATCACAAAGTCCAGATGGAGGAAGAGAAGGAAGAAGTACGCGAAGGGACGGACGCTCTGGACATCCCGGGTTCCCAGACAAGAGGACTCCTAGTGCCCGGGCACAAGGCCGTGGGGAGGGCAAACCCCCTGGACACCCCGGGTGCCCGGCCCCTAGAGCCCCGGGTGCCCGGCCACTTGGCCCCGGGTGTCACACCCTGATTTTCATGCCACACCACTTAAGTCAATAAATCATGCTAAAATGTGGTTTGACAAAAACTTTTGAGTGTTTTGTCCTTGCTTTGATTGAATGTTTGACTGCTGTTTGCAAGTGCTAAAAAAATCAAATAAATTCTCCAACTCTTATACTCCTTCTCCTTGATCCAAAAACCTTTCCCAATGATCATGCCATGTGTATAGGACATAAAAATAATTTCTTAATAAAATAATTTGGCCAAATAGTATTTTCAAAAATTAGTTTTCCAAAAACCCCTGAACTGAGATTTGCACTGCAAGTACTTAATTAAGGGCAGTAAAAATCTTTCGAAAAATATATTTGACTCCTATTAGATGTAGGACACCCAGAAACCACAACAATATAATTTTAACAGTTATATTCCTATTTTATTTAAAGGCTTTTTCTTAAGACCAGAAATGGTCTATAATAGGTTAAAATTATTTTAAAGCTTCAAAAATATTTGGAAAAAATCAGGGAAACTCACTGGGCACATATTTTCCATATATAAGAGTTTCAACACATGGTCATGTTGAAATTATTGGTCACACCCGTCAAAAACCCTCTGTGGATATTTCAAGCTTTTGAAATATTTACAAAGGAAATATTCCCCAAAAATTCCAAGAAAATTCTAGCATGTCACATATGACATGTTTGATGATCTTGCCAAGTCTAATGTCATGGAGAATAGTATAACCCCATGAAATCCTCTCAAAACCACTTCTGTCCGTTTTCAAGTTTGAACAACTTTGCACTGTCAAACATGTACAAATGCTCTCAAACTTGGTGCACATGCTCAAATGGTGTAATAATGCATCTAGACAAAATGGCACAAGTTGGAGAGAATGTTCTCTTGATCAAAGTGCCCCAAAACCCTCTCTGTCCAAAACCAAATTTGAACAACTTTACATTGGCAACTTTCTCCTTTTGACCTCGACTTTTGTGGACATGTTCAGAACCTCAAATGATGACACTACACTAAGTGGTGCATCAAGGAGAATAGCTTTGCATGACTAAATCTTAAAAAGTCCAGTTTTGTTGATTTCTAGGGTTTGCAAAAGTTGCATTGGCAACTTTGCCCAAATGAACTCAATCTTGGTGGAACCTCTTATTTTCTCATGCCATTTGACCCTGTCAAGCCTCATGACAAGGCAAGTCCATTTGCTTGCCCAAACCTACATCAAACACCTTCTGGCAGAAATTTAAATGCATGTTTTGTCCATTTCCACTAATCTCCATGAGCTCAACTTTTGCCCACAACCTCATCTGGTCCTCCTCTACCTCCTGCATCTTTCACTGCCCGAGGAGCCATGATTAAGGGGGGGGGGGGTAGAACCCCATTTTTCTTCTCTGGGCAGCAGCATTCTCCCTCTCTCGCAGCCTCTCTCTCCCTCCTTGACATTCCAGAGCATCCAAGCCTCTCCTCAGCTTTTGCCCATACCCCCTGCAGCTGCCAGACACAAGTGGACGCGCGAGTGCGCGCGGAAAAGCCGCGGATGCCGGCAACTTGCACGCTCTGGAGCGCCTGGCAGAGCACCGGACCGTTGACGCCGCCCTCCCCCACCACCTCGGACTGCCCCAGTGCTCGAGTCGAGGCCCTCGACGTCCGCACCACGACAGCCCTGCTGACCCCCTCCTCTCTCCCTCTCTATCACCTCTAGCAGCGCGTGCCCAGAGCCGCCCGGCTCGGCCTATGCGTGCGCGAGTTCGTGGCTCCACCCGGAGCTCTCCCCACTCCTTCTCTCCCTTCCCCTGGCCGTAGACCATCTCTACAAACGCCCCGGACAAGCACACGCGAGCCCCCGTGACCCCTAGCAACGGCAACGACCTCGCCCGCGCACCCGTCCACGGTGCACCTCACCCCCTTCTATTTAAGGCCACCCCCGAGCCCCCTCTCTACTCGTTTGGCCCTCTGTCCCTCCCGTGCATTCCCTGGACCAACCCACTGCTATTCCCGTGCTCTCCTTGCACCTCCATGGCCGGAGCAGTCCCGCCGGCCGCCGCTTAAATTCATGGGCCTCAACCCCTCTCTCGTCCCCATGAACACTCCCGCACCCTCTCACCACCACCGCCTACTCGCCCCACACTCCATTTCCTCCTCCCCGTGCCTGCCTCGCTGTGCCAAACCTCGCCGACAGCCTCCTCCATGGCCATCCAGGCCATCGCCGCTAGAGCCCTCCCCGGCGTGCGTGAAGCACATGGATGGGTGCGGCGTGGCCTCCTGAGCACGCCGGTGGGCGGAGCGTCACCGGAGATGCGTTGTAGCCCCGTCAATCGTCGGCGGCAGCTGGTCCATCCCGCGGCGGAGCGCGCGCGGGAGGTTGAAGACGGCCTGCTGCTGGGCCCCGCGCGTCAGCGACCCAGCGGGTGGGCCCGACCGTTTAAGTGGAAACGGCTTCGGCCGGATCCGCCTCCCCTGCGTGAAGGCGCACCCCCGCGAAGCCGCCTTCGACATCACCACCTCTGCCCACGCAGCCGAGCCGCCGGGCCGGCCCACGGTCTATCTGTCGCCCCGTGCGCAGGATAAGGTTAAAGCCTTATTTCCTTTTTCTTTTTCCCGTCAACTTCAAAAATCCATAAATAATTCAACATAGCTCCAAATTTGATGATTCAAATTTGTAGTAGTTCATAAATTCATGCTCTATCACATGGTGCTTTTTGCACATTTTTCCAGGAAACTTTTCTTCACACATATTTCGTAAAACCCTATTTTCCTATTTTTGTAATGAACTTTAGTAAATCACAGAGAGCTCAAAATTGATCCAAATGCCATGATTCAAATTCCTAGATGCTTCCAAGTTCATAACTTAGTTTATAAACATTTTTATTAATACTTTCTGTGCCACACAAAATAATGAGCCATTTCTTCATACTTGTTAACTTTGCAAATTCATAGGAAAATCATTTGAACTCCAAATCTACTGAAACCAACTCCTTGATGCTTCTAAAATCATCCTTTGTTAAATGGGTGCCTTTGCTCCTTTTTCAAAAATATGTTTCTGTACACTTCTTGCAAATCCATAAACCCCTTGATTCCATCATATCAAAATGTTTAGAAATATCCACTGACCCAATTCCAATGAAACCACTCTGGCTAATTTTCATATAACCAGAGATGTCCTAGAAGAGTCAAATTAATATTTTTAGAGCACTTTTATTTTCTGCCCTGTTGTGTTGCTTATTGTGGTTGCTTTCGATGATAGTTGATGAAGTAGATGAAATGCTCGGAGTTGGACCAGAGATATTTGAAGACCTCAAAGACTTTGTTTAAACAAGCAAGCCGCCTTTGCATAATAGTATTTTACATCATAATAGTATTTTCGTTGCTTCACTGAGTGCATGATATACCTTGAATGGCAACCTTGCTAGGCTTGCCTCTGTTGCATACTCCATTGATACTTGCATTGTACATGACTCTACCGTTGCTTAGAGTTGTGTTGGTGGGTTATAGAATATGCTATACTAAATGGCTACGCAAAGTGGGTCAGGGTTATGCATGGAAGGAAACAAGTGTGGTTTGACATACTTGCAAACAGCCCCAGTGGGTGCCACTGATGCCCCTGGGAGATGATGATGAACTAGGTCACTACTTGGTGGAGAAGTAGTGTACCGAGGCTTGATAAAAGTGTTGTTTACAGAGACGGATTAGATTTAAGATTTGTCGACTGTCCCAACCTTACATGCGCAACCACTCTACCCTTATATGGGAAAGGGCATTATTGATTACCTAGGCCGATACTAGCTTGGAGCCCGCATTACTAGTGACGGGAGAGTCGTTGTTGCGCTCTCTCGGGACGGGGTCGTGCCAGGTAGGGCGGCCATGACTGTTTTCACAGGGCACCGGACACACCGTTGGTACCCCGTGCTTGTGGTATGTGATGAATATGGGAGCGAGGCTCCACAATTTTAAGATGTGAAATGTTGGGCACGGGGGTTACTACCAATCGAGTGGACTCTATGTTAGTGTCGTCTAGGGAAAGATAGTGATCGGGTGCTTACCCCGGGTACTTGAGGTACCGCGGGTCGTGGATGACACGGAAGTTCCCCGGATCTTGTGGGTAAAGTGTGCAACCTCTGCAGAGTGTAAAACTATTCGAATAGCCATGTCCACGGTCAAGGACAGTTGGGTGGTGCTGCTTAGACTACGTCCATATGTTTCTGGAAAACAACACGGTTTGGTAAATCTGTTGACGTGATTCGTGAGGAAGTCACGATGAGCTTGAGCATGAGTTGTTCACAACTCTCTCTCGATGTTGATGTCTGTAACCTCCTGATACTTGTTGCAGACGCATTCATATCCTTGATAAATGTTGATCATACTTGCATGAGAAAAACTAGCTTTCCGCAAAAATGCCAATTTAGCAGTAGTGCCTTGCATAATTATTCTGTTATCACCCTTGGGTTGCTTGTGAGTACATTCAAAGTACTCATTGGCTTGCCACTGGTTATTTTATTGGCCAGGCATGAAAGAACATGATTTGATGAAGAATACTTCGGTGATGAACGCGCGAGCTAGGACGCTTCCCAGTCAGAATGCCTGTAGTGTTAAGGCAGATGGCATGGGTCCAAGTTACCGACGAAGATTTCTGCTGCGATGTTATACTCAAGAATTGACCATAATGGTCCTACTTGTGTAATACCTTATGTATGGATGTAAGACTCTTGTTATTCAGCTTCTGTGTGTTCAGTGAGCATTGATCTCTGGGATCATTGTACACGTGCATTCGGTGATCACGACTTATGAGTCGGGGTCCCCACAGAGATGGTATCGGAGCCATCCTCACTGTAGGAAGCCTTAGTTAGCATGGTCCTTAGTTAGGGTAAAACTATTTTCAAAACTATCGCTAGTTTTCAAAAACTATCCATACTTCTCTTCCCCTTCTCAGTTTTTTGAAAGTTAAGGTATACTTTCCTTATTGATCTCTTCCACCTTCAAAACTTTTGGTTGCTAGAACCCTTATGCCCCTGACCACTGGATTCCTTGAAATACTCGTTAATAATCTAGAAGGAGGATGCCTTGTCAGACATTCACCCACATCTTCCGAACACAAGATTGGCGACACCACAACAAGACGATACCAACAGAAGATACATCCTCAAGGAATGAGGACACGAATACCCAGAAGATGGTGACACCCTTGACACTGCCCCAAGATGATGCGACCCTAGCTTGCAATGATCAGGGCATAGGATATGCAAGATCATGATTTACATCACTAATAGAGTAACCCTGTCACTACCGTTGTTGTATCGGCAACCACCGGTGGATGAGAACCTAGCCATTTGGTCCGCCTCACTATAGTGAGCAGGAAAACGGTTCTCTTCGTCCCCCGCTCTTGGTATCGATGTTGTCATCAACGTAACTGATAGGTTGGACCTCTACTATGCCTTGTTAATGTCATTGCATAAATGATTTCTTATCTGAAACCATTGACGCCTTAAAAGGCAAAAGGGATCGTCATGACTAAGAAAACAACAAAAGACCGAGTCAATGCCAGCTACGAGGAGCGACCTTCATCCCGTCACTTCAATAGGCGAGAAGTTGTTGAAGACTCTTCAGGATCAACCCAGATCGTTTCATCGAACAACTACAAGAGATGTAGCAACACCTGAGGAAAACTCAGAAGACTGCACGAGGCACAAGGCACGACTACTGAGTCCGAGAACCCCTAGGGTAGGATGAGTCGTGTACCCCCTATGCGCAGTCGAGTCCGTATGATGGTTCGAATAGAACCACGATTGTGTGTTGCTTGTTTTTATTTGTTTGTGTTTTGATATAGGTCGCACTTTTTCCCTAGGCAACTAGTGCGCGGCTATATCACCTGCCTTATTTTATTGTTCGTGTTTGGCCTTTCGGCACTTGCTTGTTTGCACTTGCACTATAGAACCCCCTTTAGGCATCCCCCTCCTCTATGCTACTTTTCCCTCTCATCTCTCTCCTCAACTGAAGACCGGCAAGACAAGCTACACTAAGGATTCTGCCTCGGCAACCGACTAGCAATGAAGACTTCTGCTACAACCTCCACGACCAAGTGCAACCCCGTAGAATTATGATTTAACCCTCCAGACTAGAAACCCATTCCTAGACCCTTCGAGACTTCACAAGATACCCCAGCTCGAATCCTTAACCATGTGCTTAACCCACAGAATTGCAAGAGAACCAGTTAAGCCTCCGTAACCTTACTTATCACTGGGTTCAATATGGAACTAGTGGACAGAGTGAACTAGCACATTACGATCCTAATATAGCACGAGAACTGACGATGCCATAGGGAACACCAATTTGAGGATGTGGGAATAGAGGACAAATGACTTGATGAGTTTACATCAGTAACCATGGGGGATTTATCTGAGACTATTTTGTGGATTATGAGGCTTTCATATTGGTAGATGAACTTGGAGGGATCGTGTTAATAGAGTAGCGAAACTCTCATTGCCCCTGAGTAAATTGGATTTAGTAGGACAATTATGATCGCAAGCTAAATTCTTGGAAGTATAAGGATTTGACTTAGCCAGGGACATTGATAGGAGATAGTTGTTACGATAATGACTTGGGGTTAACATATAGGAATTCTCGTTGGGCATGAGATTTGGATGTAAGTAGGTGATCCTAGTTGAGTATAGATGCTGAGTAAGTCTACATGGTTCGGAGTAAATTGGATTTAGATTAAAGATCTCGATCATGATACCATGTTCTCGGTGGACGGTAAACTAGGAGATTGGATAAATTGTTGGAGTTGATTTAGGGATCTATATACGCCTGACCTTGGAGTTTACTTGACCATGATAATGGAAATTGGTGGACTGACTATAGTAGGGGTAGCCCTTTCAAGCATTTGGGGATTGTATGACTTAAGAAGATCATGTGGAACACCATAAACATTGGAGTTGTAGAATTAATGGATGGTGTAATAATTGATGGTAGAAATGGGCTGTTAGAATTGATTCGTAGGAAGGAAACAAGATCTTGGAGTGGCATACAGCGTGTTTCCTTAGGGTAGAAATGCCTTAGTCCTTGGAAGAGTAGGCTGAGCACTTGGATTGTCACGTTCAAGCTTAGTAGCTTATATACCCATGGATTTTTAGGGGTAGACATACATATGAGTTTTGGGGATCGTAGACATGTATGATCCTGTTAAACCTCCTCTCGGAAGTCCTGAGAATAATAATAGCATGAGTGATGATTGGAGCTGACCTACAAGAGTTGATGCTTTCGGTGGTATAAGGTTATTTGTTTAAAGGACTAGATAGAACAATTGGCCTCTCAAAAATCGTGCTTAAGGATAAGATGATAAACATTCACTCGCACCCTAGAATCCTTGAAACCCTTTAGGCTTACCAAGCCACCATATGGTCTGATCATGACCACGGGCTTTGGACCTAGGACAAGAAGACTTTGGCCAATACTCAACCGTGACCACCACCAATGCCTCAGCCCACTTTACGTACCCCATAGACTTCATGGAGTGCTTGGACAAGTTAGTTGTCATCTTTCTTTGATGACATACTTGCCTACCTGAAGACGGAAGAAGAGTCATTCAGCTGGTCAAGGAACATCTGAAGACCGCCATGTCGAGGAGGAAGAACTATACCAACCACCGTCGCCAAGAAGTAAACTTCCGCATCGAAGACCAGGTGTATCTACAAGCCACTCCTCTCTAAGGAACCAAGCATTTCCATGACAAAGAAACCCACACCAAGATTCATCGGCCCTCTTCGAGATCACTCCAAGATTTAACAACCCCCTCTGAGATCACTACGAGACGAAGAGAAGACAGTTACCAGCTGGAGTTGCCACCTGAGTTACCTGATGTGCACAACGTTTTCCATGCATCACAACCCTAGAAGTGTTTCCAACTCCCTGATAAGCCGATCTCTACGAGGACATCGATCACCAAGCCATCGACCCCAACCCAATCTAACCTACCGCGAGCCACCCATTAGCAACCTGGATCAAGAAGAACGTCATACACGAAGCCACATCATCAAGTACTTTAAGTTCAATGGAGCACCACACGGAAGCAGAAGCAACATGAGGACTTGAAGACTACCCCAGATCCAAGTTTCTGTATCCCTTTCCGCGCCTAGTCTGGGAATCTCGGGGACGAGATTCTTGTAAGGGGGGTAGGTCTGTCACACCCTGATTTTCATGCCACAACACTTAAGTCAATAAACCATGCTAAAATGTGGTTTGACAAAAACTTTTGAGTGTTTTGTCCTTGCTTTGATTGAATGTTTGACTGCTGTTTGCAAGTGCTCTAAAAAATCAAATAAATTCTCCAACTCTTATACTCCTTCTCCTTGATCCAAAAACCTTTCCCAATGATCATGCCATGTGTATAGGACATAAAAATAATTTCTTACAAAAATAATTTGGCCAAATAGTATTTTCAAAAATTAGTTTTCCAAAAACCCCTGAATTGAGATTTGCACTGCAAGTACTTAATTAAGGGCAGTAAAAATCTTTCCAAAAATATATTTGACTCCTATTAGATATAGGACACCCAGAAACCACAAAAATATAATTTTAAAAGTTATTTTCCTATTTTATTTAAAGGCTTTTTCTTAAGACCAGAAATGGTCTTTAATAGGTTAAAATTATTTTAAAGCTTCAAAAATATTTGGGAAAAATCAGGGAAACCCAGTGGGCATATATTTTCCATATATAAGAGTTTCAACACATGGTCATGTTCAAATTATTGGTCAAACCCCTCAAAAACCCTTTCTGGATATTTCAAGCTTTTGAAATATTTACAAAGGAAATATTCCCCAAAAATTCCAAGAAAATTCTAGCATGTCACATATGACATGTTTGATGATCTTGCCAAGTCTAATGTCATGGAGAATAGTATAACCCCATGAAATCCTCTCAAAACCACTTTTGTCCTTTTTCAAGTTTGAACAACTTTGCACTGTCAAACATGTACAAATGCTCTCAAACTTGGTGCACATGCTAAAATGGTGTAATAATGCATCTAGACAAACTGGCACAAGTTGGAGAGAATGTTATCTTGATCAAAGTGCCCTAAAACCCTCTCTGTCCAAAACCAAATTTGAACAACTTTACATTGGCAACTTTCTCCTTTTGATCTCAACTTTTGTGGACATGTTCAGAACCTCAAATGATGACACTACACTAAGTGGTGCATCAAGGAGAATAGCTTTGCATGACTAAATCTTGAAATGTCCATTTCTGTTGATTTCTAGGGTTTACAAAAGTTGCATTGGCAACTTTGCCGAAATGAACTCATTCTTGGTGGAACCTCTTATTTTCTCATGCCATTTGACCCTGTCAAGCCTCATGACAAGGGAAGTACATTTGCTTGCCCAAACCTACATCAAACACCTTCTGGCAGAAATTTAAAACGCATGTTTTGGCCATTTCCACTAATCTCCATGAGCTCAACTTTTTCCCAGAACCTCATCTGGTCCTCCTCTACCTCCTGCATCTTTCCTTGCCCGAGGAGCCATGTTTCAGAGGGGGGTAGAACCCCATTTTTCTTCTCTGGGCAGCAGCATTCTCCCTCTCTCTCAGCCTCTCTCTCCCTCCTTGACATTCCAGAGCATCCAAGGCTCTCCTCAGCTCTTGCCCATACCCCCTGCAGCTGCCAGACACAAGTGGACGCGCGAGTGCACGCGGAAAAGCCGCGGATGCCGGCCACTTGCGCGCTCTGGAGCGCCTGGCAGAGCACCCGACCGTTGACGCCGCGCTCCCCCACCACCTCTGGCCGCCCCAGCGCGCCAGTCGAGGCCCTCGACGTCCACACCACGATAGCCCTGCTGGCCCCCTCCTCTCTCTCCCTCTCTATCACCTCCAACAACGCGTGCCTAGAGCCGCCCGGCCTATGCGTGCGCGAGTTTGTGGCTCCACCCGGGGCTCTCCCCGCTCCTTCTCTCCCTTCCCCTAGCCGTAGACCATCTCTACAAACGCCCCGGACACGCACACGCGAGCCCCCGTGACCCCTAGCAATGGCAACGACCTCGCCGGCGCACCCGTCCACGGTGCACCTCACCCTCTTCTATTTAAGGCCACCCCCGAGCCCCCTCTCTACTCCTTTAGCCCTCTGTCCCTCTTGTGCATTCCTTGGACCAACCCACTGCTCTTCCCGTGCTCTCCTTGCACCTCCATGGCCGGAGCAGTGCCGCCGGCCGCCGCTTAAATTCAAGGGCCTCGACCCCTCTCTCGTCCCCATGAACACTCCCGCACCGTCTTACCACCACCGCCTACTCGCCCCACACTCCATTTCCTCCTCCCCGTGCCTGCCTCGCTATGCGAAACCTCGCCGACAGCCTCCTCCGCGGCCATCCAGGCCATCGCTGCTACAACCCTCCCCGGCGTGCGTGAAGCACATCGATGGGTGCGGCGTGGCCTCCCGAGCACGCCGGTGGGCGGAGCGTCGCCGGAGATGCGCTGTAGACCCCACAATCGCCGGCGGGAGCCGATCCTCCCCGCGGACGGAGTGCCCGCGGGAGGTTGAAGACGGCCTGCTACTGGGCCCCGCGCGTCAGCGACCCAGCGGGCGCGCCCGACCGTTTAAGTGGAAACGGCTTCGGCCGGATCCGCCTCCCCTGTGCGAAGGCGCACCCCCACGAAGCCGCCTTCGACATCACCACCTCTGCCCGCGCAGCCGAGCCGCCGGGCCGGGCCACGGTCTATCTGGCGCCCCGTGCACAGGATAAGGTTAAAGCCTTATTTCCTTTTTCTTTTTCCCGTCAACTTCAAAAATCCATAAATAATTCAACAGAGCTCCAAATTTGATGATTCAAATTTGTAGTAGTTCATAAATTCATGATCTATCACATGGAGCTGTTTGCACATTTTTCCAGGAAACTTTTCTTCACACATATTTCGTAAAACCCTATTTTCCTATTTCTGTAATGAACTTTAGAAAATCACAGAGAGCTCAAAATTGATCCAAATGCCATGATTCAAATTCCTAGATGCTTCTAAGTTCATAACTTAGTTTATAAACATTTTTATTAATACTTTCTATGCCACACAAAATAATGAGCCATTTCTTCATACTTGTCAACTTTGCAAATTCATAGGAAAATCATTTGAACTCCAAATCCACTGAAACCAACTCCTAGATGCTTCTAAAATCATCCTTTGTTAAATGGGTTCCTTTGCTCATTTTTCAAAAATATGTTTCTGTACACTTCTTGCAAATCCATAAACCCCTTGATTCCATCATATCAAAATGTTTAGAAATATCCACTGTCCCAATTCCAATGAAACCACTCTGGATAATTTTCATATAACCAGAGATGTCCTAGAAAAGTCAAATTAATATTTTTAGAGCACTTTTATTTTCTGCCTTGTTGTGTTGCTTATTATGGTTGCTTTCGACGATAGTTGACGAAGTAGACGAAATGCTCGGAGTTGGACCAGAGATTTTTGAAGACCTCGAAGACTTTGTTTAAATAGGCAAGCAACCCTTTGACCATGATGAACCATTTTACATCATAATAGTATTTTCGTTGCTTCACTGAGTGCATGATATACCTTGAATGGCAACCTTGCTAGGCTTGCCTCCGTTGCATACTCCATTGATACTTGCATTGTTCATGACTCTACCCTTGCTTAGAGTTGTGTTGGTGGGTTATAGAAATATGCTATAGTAAATGGCTACGCAAAGTGGGTCAGGGTTATGCATGGAAAGAAACAAGTGTGGTTTGACATACTTGCAAACAGCCCCAGTGGGTGCCACTGATACCCCTGGGAGATGATGATGAACTAGGTCACTACTTCGTGGAAAAGTAGTGTACTGAGGCTTGATAAAAGTGTTGTTTATAGAGATGGATTAGATTTAAGATTTGTCGACTGTCCCAGCCTTGCATGCGCAACCACTCTACCCTTATATGGGAAAGGGCATTATTGATTACCTAGGCCGATACTAGCTTGGAGCCCGCATTACTAGTGACGGGAGAGTCGTTGTTGCGCTCTCTCGGGACGGGGTCGTGCCAGGTAGGGCGGCCATGACTGTTTTCACAGGGCACCGGACACACCGTTTGTACCCCGTGCTTGTGGTATGTGATGAATATGGGAGCGAGGCTCCACAATTTTAAGATGTGAAATGTTGGGCACGGGGGTTACTACAAATCGAGTGGTCTCTATGTTAGTGTCGTCTAGGGAAAGATAGTGATCGGGTGCTTACCCCGGGTACTTGAGGTACCGCGGGTCGTGGATGACACGGAAGTTCCCCGGATCTTGTGGGTAAAGTGTGCAACCTCTGCAGAGTGTAAAACTATTCGAATAGCCATGTCCACGGTCAAGGACAGTTGGGTGGTGCTGCTTAGACTACGTCCATATGTTTCTGGAAAACAACACGGTTTGGTAAATCTGTTGACGTGATTCGTGAGGAAGTCACGATGAGCTTGAGCATGAGTTGTTCACAACTCTCTCTCGATGTTGATGTCTATAACCTCCCGATACTTGTTGCAGACGCATTCATATCCTTGATAAATGTTGATCATACTTGCATGAGAAAAACTAGCTTTCCGCAAAAATGCCAATTTAGCAGTAGTGCCTTGCATAATTATTCTGTTATCACCCTTGGGTTGCTTGCGAGTACATTCAAAGTACTCATTGGCTTGCCACTAGTTATTTTATTGGCCAGGCATGAAAGAACAGGATTTGATGAAGAATACTTTGGTGACGAACGCGCGAGCTAGGACGCTTCCCAGTCAGAATGCCTGTAGGGTTAAGGCAGATGGCATGGGTCCATGTTACCGACGAAGATTTCCGCTGCGATGTTATACTCAAGACTTGACGATAATGGTCCTACTTGTGTAATACAGTATGTATGGATGTAAGACTCTTGTTATTCAGCTTCTGTGTGTTCAGTGAGCATTGATCTCTGGGATCACTGTACATGTGCATTCGATGATCACGACTTGTGAGTCGGGGTCCCCACACCGGGTGCCCGGCCCCTCTAGCTCCGGCTTCCTTGGGTGGTCTGGGTGCCCGCCCCCCTCACCACCGGGTGCCCGGCCTCCACCCTGGCGTGACCCCGGGTGCCCGGCCCCCTCCCAGGCATGACCTCCGGGTGCCCGGTCTCCTTGACCCCGGGTGCCCGGACCCTCAACGCTGGCTACGCGTTTTTCGGGATAAATTACCCATGTACCCCTGTTTTACTCTCATGTCGTCCCTAGGCTATATAAACTCCTTCCCTAGCTCATTAGAGAGGACAACAATGTATTTGATAGACAAAGAGAGAGCTTTGCTCATCTTCCTCCTCACGGAGATCATGACCTCCTAAGGGAGAAGATCCCCTAGTGGATATCAAGGCCTCCTCGTGGAGAAGGATCCCCATCATAGGATCATCAAGACCTCTCTCCTCATAGGATTGGGACGAACTAGTTACCTCTTGTATCTTCTTGTTTTGGATTTGGACCTTTGTATCTCTCTTTGTGTGATTGGATCTAGTGTAGGTGTGATTGGATCAAGTCAACTTGAGTGTTCCTCTTGTTTCCCCCCTTTGTGTTCTTCTTGTTCTTGGGCATTTCCCCTCCAATTCATGAAAGGTCTCCATCTAGGGTTCCACCCTACAACCATCGGTCTCACCGAGTTCTTCTATTCAGTCTGACCGAGTTGGGTCAAATGTGTGTAACGGTTGGATTTTGTGTGGAGGCCATATATGAAGGAAATATGCCCTAGAGGCAATAATAAAGTTATTATTGATATTTCCTTATATCATGATAAATGTTTATTATTCATGCTAGAATTGTATTAACCGGAAACTTAGTACATGTGTGAATACATAGAAAAACATAGTGTCCCTAGTGTGCCTCTACTTGATTAGCTCGCTAATCAAAGATGGTTAAGTTTCCGAGCCATAGACATGTGTAGTCATTTGATGATCGGGATCACATCATTAGAGAATGATGTGATGGACAAGACCCATCCGTTAGCTTAGCATAATGATCGTTTTGTTTTTTCTGATATTGCTTTCTTCATGACTTATACATGTTCTTCTGACTATGAGATTATGCAATTCCCGAGATGTTTCTCGATCATTGGTTCGTAGAATATGCAGGAGCCAATATGAGCATCCAGGTTTCGCTATTGGTTATGGACCGGAGATGTGTCTCGGTCATTTCTACATAGTACTCGAACCCGTAGGGTCCGCATGCTTAACGTTCGATGACAATTTGTATTATGAGTTATGTGTTTTGATGAACTGAAGTTTGTTCGGAGTCCCGGATGAGATGACAGACATGATTAGGAGTCTCGAAATGGTCGAGACATAAAGATTAATATGTTGGAAGGTTATGTTTGGACACCGGAAATGTTTCGGAAAGGTTCGGGCATTTTTCAGAGTACCGGGGGTTATCGGAACCCCCCCGGGGAGTCAATAGTCCTTCATGGGCCCTAGTGGAGAGAGGAGGCGGCGGCCAGGTGGTGGCGCGCGCCCCCCAAGCCCAATCTGAATTGGACTAGGGTTGGGGGGGCGCCCCCCCTTCCGTCTCTCCTTCTCCTCCTTCCCTCCTTCTCCTAGTGGGAATAGGAAAGGGGGGGCGAGTCCTACTTGGACCGGGAGTCCAAGTAGGACTCCCCCCATGGCGCGCCCCCCTTGGGCCGGCCACCTCTCCTCCCCCCTTCATATACGTGGGAGGGGGGCATCCCAAAGACACACCAAGCCTTCTCTTTGCCGTGTGCGGTGCCCCCATCCACAGTTACACACCTCGGTCATATCGTCGTAGTGCTTAGGTGAAGCCCTGCGCCGGTAACTTCATCATCACCGTCGCCACACCGTCGTGCTGACGGAACTCTCCCTCAGCCTCAACTAGATCAAGAGTTCGATGGACGTCATCGAGCTGAACGTGTGCCGAACGCGGAGGTGCCGTACGTTCGGAGCTTGGATCGGTTGGATAGCGAAGACGTTCGACTACATCAACCGCGTTACTAAACGCTTCCGCTTTCGGTCTACGAGGGTACGTGGACACGCTCTCCCCGCTCGTTGCTATGCATTTCCTAGATAGATCTTGCGTGATCGTAGGTAAATTTTTTGAAATACTGTGTTCCCCAACAGTTGCATTGGAGCCAGGTCTATGCGTAGATGTTATATGCACGAGTAGAACACAATGAGTTGTGGGCGATAATAGTCATACTGCTTACGAGCAACATCTTACTTTGATTCGGTGGTATTGTTGGATGAAGCGGCCCGGACCGACATTACATGACTGCGTTCATGAGACTGGTTCTACCGACGTGCTTCGCACACAAGTGGCTGGCGGGTGTCTGTTTCTCCAACTTTAGTTGAATCAAGTTTGACTACGCCCGGAGCTTGTTGAAGGTTAAAACAACAAACTTGACGAAAAATCGTTGTGGTTTTAATGCATAGGTAAGAACGTTTCTTGCTAGAAGCCCATAGCAGCCACGTAAAACTTGCAACAACAAAGTAGAGGACATCTAACTTGTTTTTGCAGGGCATGTTGTGATGTGATATGGTCAAGGCGTGATGAAATATAAATTGTTATATGAGATGATCATGTTTTGTAACAGTTATTGGCAACTGGCAGGAGCCATATGGTTGTTTCGTGGAGGGCATGTTGGGCCTCAAGTGCTTGTGCTTCACGCCGTTGTTGTTGTTGTTTTTGTTGTTGTTGTTGTTGTTGTTGTTGTTGTTGTTGTTGTTGTTATTGTTGTTGTTGTTGTCGTAGCGCCTCGGCGTCTTGCTCCTCTTGATGTTGGCGTGCCTGCTCTTCCTCTTGTTGGCGTTGGCGTTGCCTTTCTTGTGCTTGCACCAAGGTAGCTTGGTTTTGGTGATGTCGAAGCTCTTGCGCTTGAAGTTGCTCTTGAGAATCGATTCCGTGTAGAGGATTGCGGTTTGCTAAATGGTCTTGGCACGCGGCTCGTCAATGAGTGTTTGATGTCGGAGTACTTGAGCCGGAGATGGTGTCGTCGGAGTGTCGACTTGAGCGGCTCCGTCTTGAGTAGGATGAAGAGGTAGAAGAACGGTTGACCAACAAGGTACGAATCTCGTCCTTTCTTGCACTACTCTCTTGTTTTTGTTCGTCGAGCTTGTTGTCGAAGTAGTCTCTTGTACGTTGCTCGGAGAGTCGCAAGTCGGTGGCGAGATGGTCGATGCGGTCACTCATTGCTTGTTGTTCTTTATGCAAAGCTCGTTGTGCACCGAAGAGGTGGTTCTTGGTGACGTAGGAGGTCATGTCGTCGTCTTGCTCGATGAAGAGTGGGTTGGTAGAAGTACTTGGCGTATCCATCATTCCAAGCAAATATGTGAGTGGGAGAAAGAGAAATAGACTAAATCTACCTTGACCGATGTTGAAGATGGATCAATGATCACATAAATGTGTAACAAGGAAATAGCACAATTGGTACCAATTCTTGTCGGTTCTCACACTTGCACAAGTAAAAGCTTATGGTGGAGCTGGGTTAGGATGGTGGCACAAAATTTAATGCAATTGTTAGTGAGCCTCAATAATGTTGGAAAAGATTCACAAATGTGGAAATGCAACAAGTACACCAATAGCAGGATATGGTACACGGAAACACACACACGCAAAAATAAATGGGGCCGTGCAACCAAGGAATGAGCCAAAATGTGGAATCCATGAAAATGCTCTTGTTGCACAACACTAGAGAGACGCTAGCACGATTACACAATAGGCGAATACGAAACTTGTGCACAACCTACTAAGCAAAAATGCAACGAATTCTATCCCAAGTATTCTATTTGTATGGTATTTAGATGATATGATCCAAGATGATCGAGTATGACAATGTTAGTGTAGTATGATGCTATGGTTCTTGCTTAAAAGCTCTTTGCTTGTCTTTCCCTTTTACTTAAAATCTTGGTTGGCTCTTTCTCTTTTCAGCTCTTTCTCTTGCAAAACTTCACGAACAAAGATAGCAATTGAATATGCGATGACAACCTTGTGACACAAGAGATGATATCAAGATATGTACCGAGATGATATGGTATGTATGCAATGGGAGCTATGATCACTAATGTGCACAAGTAACATTGCCGGCAATACCGAAAGGCTAGTCTCGATAGGCAAGGGACGCAAAATGGGCTATGGGGTTATCAATGCAATGGCAAGAATGTACAATGATGGTATATCACGATACCAAGATGATATAGAGGTTACCGTTGATGGTTTGTCAAGTGGAAGCAAGAACGGTTGTTGTCGATGATGAGTTTGTGTCGAAGACGAGCGGCGGTGATGTCGATGTCGAACCGTTCCTAGTTAGCCGAAATACCCTAGGAAATGATGAACCACAACTCAAATTATCAAAACCAAATGTGGCAAAATTTGTTGGAGTGCGTAACGAGTAAGCGATGGTGGCAGGGGAAAGCGGAAGGGCTATCGGAGTGCATATGCGGAAGTGGAAATGGGTTGCGTATGCGAAAGTGTAGGTGGAAAGGTGGTGGTGGCCAAACTGAAATTTTTCAGTTTCGTCAAGAATCGTCGGACGTCCGGTGGTGGTCAGACAACCGGTACTCGTCTGACGACCGGAGACAGTCGGACGTCCGGTGCCTGGGCGATTTCTGGCAGGAGATGAACTGGGGTTTCCAGGTGGAGGTGGCAAAATTGGTCAAATTCAAGCGATTTTGTGGATGGAAATGGTGGAGATGATGGTGGAAAGCTAGATCCACTCATGGCAAGGAAAATCGATGGATCAAGTCCAACAAAACTTCATCACACCTACAAATCACAAAAAAAATTGGGGCTATATTTGGTGGGGATTTTCGAAATTGGGGAAGAACACAACAAAATCAAGCTAGAAAACAAGGGGTAGGGGCTCCAAATTCATGATCAACGTGGCTCATGATATCAAGATGATGTAGGGTAGAACCCTAGATTCCCAATCTTTCACGAAATGCAGGGGATCCTACGAAGAACACGAAGAACACGAGGGGAAATGTGAGGGAACACTCAACCCAACAAGATTCAGTCACACATTTGCTAGATCCTCGAAACACAAAGAGATACACGATCCAAATCCAACATAGGACGATACAAGAGGTAACTAGTTCATCTGTGTGAGGAGGCCTTGAGGGGGGTCTTCCCGTGTGGGATCTTGAATCCGCTTGGGGGATCTTCTCCGAAGAGGTTGTTAACTCCAATGGTGAAGTAACCAAGTGGATGAGCAAAGCTCTATCTCTCAAATGAGCTATCACATTGCTGACCCTAGAAAGAGGGAGGAGGAGGAGTATATATAGTCTAAGGGGGCGAAGGGGTACTTGGGCTTCGGCCCAACACGAAGTCAACACACAGGCGTCAGACGTCCGACGGCTTCCAGTTGTCCGATGGCTCGTGAGGGTCCGGACGTCCGGTGCGTGTCGGAAGTCCGATGTTTTGGCTCGGGTGTGCTTTGGTCGGACGTCTGGTCGGGGTCGGATGTCAGAGGCGCGGGTCGTCCGATGATCTCCATACTTCCGATGTTTTAGTACTGGCCTGGTGCTGTCGGTCGTCCGGCGGAGCTCGGCTGTCCGAGCGCTGGGAGGTGTCGGACGTCCGACCGACGTCGCTCGTCCGGTCCCTAGAGCATGCGCGGGCTAGGACTTGGTGTACTGGCTGATGCTCCAGGCGTCAGACGTCCGACAAGGTTCAGCCGTCCGATGGTTGTGGATTTCCTGGCAGCTCTTTTTCTTGTCCCTTGTACTTGGTGTCCTCACCGTCTTGTCCATTGGGTGTAGCTGCTCCATGGCCTTCCTCCAAGTACCTGATCACACATAGGGTTTCCGCTTGAGGTAGTAGCCATGTCTCATATGTAGAGTGGTAATTCAGAGAGCAGCGAGTTGACCTTATCTTTGATAGCCTTTGCTCGAGATCTTGTCATTGGCCCAAGTGGTGCCATGGGAGACGTAGGTATGTCCTTGGGGATGACCTTGGGATGCTCCGCATCAACACCTTTCGAAGCAATTTCCATAGACGCTTTTTATTTCCAGCTGTAATCATGTGCACAACTTTCGTACGGTTGTTGATGGCATTCAATTCGGCAACCAGATGTTCTTTCTCTCGGCGATCCTCAGCCATATGCTGCAACAGCAGCTGTTGAGTGCGCAAAATCACTGCAAGGTGTGAAGGAGGTTGAATATTTGGTTTTCTATCACGCTGAGGTAGCTGTGGCCCGTTGAATGTATTGTGATAATCTGGAGGGCTTGAGACTGCTACTTTTCTCGAAGAAAAATATTCCATGACTCACAGCGTATCACATACAAGAGGAATGAAGCTTTTGTGACTGACTTTTGCCAAGTATTCGATGTGCATTGCATAATCAACCACTTTCTGAATCCAACGCGCAAAGACTTTGATGGTTTTCGGATGCCGAGCAGAGTCCTTTAGTATGCATAGAAACATGTCCGCGACATCAAAGATTTATCCTTGGGAGATGGCATGAATGGTGTTTCGAAGAACATCAGATATAGCATTGTCAGAATTCATCCCGGCCAGAGGACAGATGGTATAGGTGAGCATGTGGTATAGAGTCTGATTATCAAAGGTCAAATGCTCGGGCAAGGGAGGACCATTGTAATCATGAATTTTCTCTTGATCCATGTGAAAGCACAAGTGCTCCCTGGGTGATTTGGTAATTAATGTCAACATATCTCTTTTTGGACTAATACTTTTATCTAGTATATTTCAGATGAGTTCAACAATGGCGTGGCAAGGACAAGAGGCTGTGGAACCCCTTCAAAATGCTAAGGACAAAGATTGGCAAAAGCTCAAGACTCTTCTTTTTCATTTCTGTGATCCAAAATCATATTGAGTCCATAGGAAAGCCAATACTATTAAAAGGGGATGAGGTGTTGATTAATGGTCTAATTGCTCAAAGTGCTTAGTGATATTGCTCCAAAACCCTTAGCCACTTTCTCATTTCCAAATATGTCCAAAACCCAAAGTCAAACTCGGCCCCACCGATTTGATCTATCCTACGCCACCGAGTTCATTTGACCTAGCCACTGCCAGAAACCCTAGACAGTTCGGTCTCTCCGATACGGATCTCGGTCTCACCGAGATGGCCTTGCAAACTCTCTGTTGCCTGTAGTAATTATTTCAGTCTCACCAAAATGTGCAATCGGTCCCATCGAGCTTGCTTGACCAACTCTTTGTTTGCTCATTGCTGAAATCGGTCGCACCAAGTTCATGCAATCGGTCTCACCGAGATGAGGTTTTGCCCTAGCCCTAGCACATCGGTCGCACCGAGTTGATCATGTCGGTCCCACCGAGATTCCTAACATTCACAGTTTGAACTGAATCGGTGATGCGGAGTATCCCTCGACCATCCCCATGGACGTCACACTGCCGTTGCAAGCACAGAGAGGACCTACGACGAGAGCTCGCGCATGCGCCGTCGAAACCGAGGTCAACTCTTTCCTCTTCGAGTTTCGTTCGGATTCACATATGAATTGGGTTCTACCTCAAAGAGAAGCGTTATGCATTCTTAGGTACTTCGGAGATGATCGCGAGGAAGCATCGAGGGATCACCAAGTCCACATGGAGGAAAAGAAGGAAGAAGGACGCGAAGGGACGGACGCTCTAGACAGCCCTAGTGCCCAGACAAGAGGACCCCGGGTGCCCGAGCACAAGGCCGTGGGGAGGGAAAACCCCCTGGACACCCCGGGTGTCCGGCCCCACCAGCCGCGGCCTCCCTGCGTGGTCCGGGTGCCCGGCCCCCTCACCACTGGGTACCCGGCCTCCCCCCTGGCGCCCGGCCCTCCACCTCCTAGTGCCCGACCCCCTCCCAGGCGCGACCCCAGGGTGCCTAGACCCTCAACCGTGGCTACGTGTTTTTCGGGATAAATTACCCATGTACCCTTGTTTTCCTCTCATGTCGTCCCTAGGCTATATAAACTCCTTCCCTAGCCCATTAGAGATGACAACAAAGTATTTGATAGACAAAGAGAGAGATTTTCTCATCTTCCTCCTCATGGAGATAATGACCTCCTAAGGGAGAAGATCACCTAGTGGATATCAAGGCCTCCTCTTGGAGAAGGATCCCCATCATAGGATCAACAAGACCTCTCTCCTCATAGGATTGGGATGAACTAGTTAACTCTTGTATCTTCTTGTGTTGGATTTGGACCTTTGTATCTCTCTTTGTGTGATCGGATCTAGAACATGTGCGATTGGATCAAGTTAATTTGAGTGTTCCTCTTGTTTTCCCCCTTTGTGTTCTTCTTGTTCTTGGTAACTTCCCCTCCAATTCGTGAAATATGTCCATCTAGGGTTCCACCCAACAACATCTTGGTATCATGAGCCATGGTTTCTCACGAAACTGGAGCCCCCCTTCTTGTTCTCTAGCCTAATTTTGTTGTGTTCTTCCTAAATTTCAAAAATTCCCCACCAAAAATAGCCCCAATTTTTTTTGTGATTTGTTGGTTTGATGAGGTTTTGTTGGATTTGATCCATGGATTTGCTTGGTTTCAAGTGGATCTAGATTCCCCCCCATCCATCTGCACCTTTCCCTCCATGAAATCCACCAATTTCTTCCATTTTCCCACGATTTTCTGCCCAAATCCATGACCCCCGGGCGCTCGCACCCCTTACCCCTCGGCACCCGGACCCCCAGGCCACTTCTTCCGCCCATCCCCGCTGACCACCCCGGGTGCCCTTACCCCTTATCCCCGGGCACCCGGACCTCCGGGCCACTTCTTCCAGCCAACCCCGCTGACCACCCCGGGTGCCCGCACCTCCGACCCCCGGACACCCGCAGCCCCCCGAATCAGCCCACCAACAAAAACCATTTCGGCTATAACTTTTTGCTCCCGGAGTCCGATTTTGACGTTCTTTAGCTCGTTGAGTAGCTATTGACATCCCCCATCCATCTAGATAGGTTCCTACACCATTTGACTCCATCAAAATTTTGGCATCTTTGCCTAGGCCATCCACCATATCATCCGCAAAACCACCATAACATCCCGCAACCTAACCCATTCTAATCCATATAGCATTTGTTGTTGGTTGAGTGGTGACTTGAGTCTCCTAAGGTGTTTCAGCTACTTAGGGAAGGCTGCTTCTTCATCAACCACCACCGGCACTTCCGCATTGCTAACTTCGGAACCACCAAAGCATTCCACTACCACCATTTGACAGTTTCCTTTGAGATTTTGAGTTTGCGCTTTTTCCATTTCCTAGGGTGTTTCGGCTAACTAGGAACGGTTCGACATCGATGACACCGCCGCTCAACTTCGTCAAGGATTCTTCATCGACCACTTCACCATTTTGACACCCTAACCATAAGCAAGAACGGTAACCTCTATATAATCTTGGTATCGTAGTATCCCATCATTGTACATTCTTGCCATTACATTGTTAACCCCTTAGCCCACTTTGCTTCACTTGCCTATCAAGACTAGCCTTTGAGTATTGCCGGCAACGTTACTTGTGCACATTAGTGATCTGTACCTTCCATTGCATACATACCATATCATATTGCTATCTTCTAGGTATCATCATATCATCCCTTGTGTCACAAGATTGTTCCCGCATATACATAATTGCTATCTTAGTTTGTGCATTTCGCATAAGTGGCCATACAAAAAAAGAGAATAAGCTTTTAAGAAAAAAGACAGCAAAGAAGCTTGTAAGCAAGAGCCATATCATCGCCACATTGCATACCATACTACCATATTGATCATCTTGGATCATCGTATGCGAAACACCAGAACATCATACATACATAGCATACTTGGGATAGAAAGCTCATACATTTTGCATCATATAGGTTGTGCACAAGTGTCGTATCCGCCTATTGAGCAAGCGTGCTAGCGTCTCTCTAGAGTTCTGCAACACGAGCATTTTCCGTGGATTCTAAATTTTGTGTTCATTCCTTGGTTGCACGACCCCATTTATCTATCCGTGTGTGTGATTCCATGTGCCACATATTGCTATTGGTCTACTTGTTTCACTTGCAAATTTGTGAATCTTTTCCAACATTTATTGACTCTTGCTAACATTTTGCATCAAATTTTTGTGCCACAATCCTCACCAAGCTCCACCATAAGCCTTACTTGTGTAGGTGTGAGAATTGACAAGATCCGGTACCAATTGTGCTATTTCCTTGATACATTATTGAGTGGTGATTGGTCCATCTTCAACATTGGAAAGGTACATTTGGTCTAGTTCTTTCCTTTCTGCCACTTACATTTGCTCGAGTCTTGTGATGGATAGGCAAGGCATTTCATCTCCGGTATTCCATGACAACGACGATGCGAACAACTACAACACCAAAACGTCCATCTTCGGACTACAATGAGCAATGCAAGGCATTGAGCGACTCGCCATCCACATTCGCAAAAACGGAGCAAGGAAAAGGGACTACATCGACACCAAGTTGGACGAACAAATGGATCAAGTACGAGACTTCGTGGCCAAATACAAGTCTTCTTACCCTTCATCATCTTCACGGCGGAGACGCTCAAGTCGCACACCTTCGGAGCGACAACAAGATGCAAGTAGCACGCGGCACCGTCAAGAAAATCTTCATGAGCACAAGAGAAGACCGTGAGACGAGCACCAACAAGACGGTGCTACGACTACTACCACCACTTCGACATCTTCGCCAAGTGTTATCAAGGCATCTTTGCCTTTGGACGTACGGCATCTTCGCCTACCTCCAACGAGTACGCCTACATCGGCCTTCATCCACGGCGACGGTGACGAGATGATCGAGCATGGGATTTTCCCTTCGGTCATGGAGATGAGCGATGATGTGCCATCTTCGGCCTTCATCCACGGCGACGACGACGCGATGGTTGAGCATGTGATTTTCCCTTCGACCACGGCGACGTATGATGACTTGAGTGACTTGTGCCACCATATTGAGAGTGCGAGTGACTTCACCAATAGCCCCATATATGATGAGCTGGCACAATTACGATGTGAGGAGAGCCACAACCCCCACCACTTGAGTGAGATGAGTGACTCCACCATATGTGACGTTGAGTGCACCTATTTTGATGGAGTGAGCGAACCACCACATAGAGAGAGTGTAATAGTTGATTGGGCATGCGAGGCCACTATGATTTCTAACGACATAACCTCTACGTCTATTGTGTCTTCTCCTTTGGTGCTAGGTCCCATATATGATGACGCACCGATTCTCGACAACTGCGTCCTTCCTTTGGACAAGACGACAACCATGGTGGAATATGATGCACCCCCACATGGTTCCATCAAGTTGATGATGATGACCACCATTTGTTCTTTGCCACCTCACCTACACCACATGAGTGGAATGAGAATGGTAACATAGGTGAAGGTGATGATCTTGTCCCACTAGTGGACATTCTTGACATTGAGTGTTTGCATGATGTTGATCCACCTAGTACCATGCTTCATGATAGTGTGACTTCCACATGTGATGATTTACCCATTTATGATGAGTTTGATGATTGCCATGTGGAGTCCATTAATTGTGATGCCATGTTACATAGGATTTCTTGTGACAATTCTCTGGGTCACATCATGTTTGACAATCCATTAAACTTGTCATACGCTATGAGTGAGATCTCCCATATTGCATCATTCCAATCTCATCATAGTAACTATGCATATGCCATTAAAATAAACCCAATTTGCACATATGGCATAGATGACAAGCCCATAGTTATTGGCATTTTTTTTTCTTGTGATGATATTGATATGCTCCCTTTGCATCATTTATCTCATATGCCATGTGTTGACACTAGATTTTGGCATGGTCAAGAACTTATTTAAGATGACCTCAAATGGAGAAGTGATCTACATCAAAGAGTTCCGTATTGTTGATATGAACATCTTTGAAGTTTGGGCCATCGCCATCTGATCTCCTCTCGCAGGCCGAAGTTGTGTTCGAAATACTGAGATTTGTATTGAGAACACTATTCGGCTCAGTACGCCCCCAAGAATGCCTTGTATGAAAAAATGATCTACACAGATTGTCTTCGTCTTGTCGAAATGATCGAGTCTGATATAGAAATCGTTACAATCCGAGTTCGTATGCAAAAGTTAGAGCCATCGGAATGGAGCTCTGTCAGCAGGCAGAAAATGGTGCGCCCCACCAGACACCCTGTTTGATGGGTAGCGCGAATAATAGCTTGTTTTGCGCGAGGTAGCACGGATAATAGCCTATTTTGCGTGAGCGATTTGACCCTTAAAATAACTTCTGATCAAAAAAGTTCAACATCAAAGTTGTTCGCCTCGTCGAAACAGTCAAGATTGCTTTTGGACTCGTTTTCATCCGAGGTCGTTTACTTTCACAAAAAGGATCCGCAAGGTGCAGCCAGTTTAAACCGAACAGTTTTGGGAAGTTCGAACAAAACCAATCCGAATTTGACTAGGGTTTTGGACGTGAATCCAAGCCTTTTCCTTGCACGGGAAGTCCAACCGCCTCTTATATACCTAAGGGGTGACGGCCGATTGAACAACACACAATAGATCAAATCATCTACCACTTTTTATCTTTTATGTTTTCTCCTTAACCCTAGTTCTTCTTCTTCCTCGTTCTTCGTCTATTCTTCTTGTTGTAGGGTGGCGAACCTCGAGGCCCTAGGGTCGATCAGGTCGACCTAGGGCAGCCCATAGCCGACGTGCGCCCTAACAGGGTCCATCCCGGGCGTGTGGTGTTTCGGATCAACAAAAGTGCCCGCCGGATTGCCTGCGTACCGCGCTTCCGGACGGGTCTCCTTCGACGTGAGTTACGGTGCATCACCCCCGGCGTCGAGGGTACATGGTGACGTGTTCGTGTGCGAACACACTTTTTGGCGACTCCGCTGGGGACGAAGCTTTGAACGGTCTTCAGCCCGTTCTTGCTATGAAGAGATCGTCATCTAGTTGATGCAATCTACAAAGGTAATATGAATACTCAATTCCCCTTTGTAGATGCAAATAATCCATATGTTGTTGCTGGATCACCTAATGAGCATAATGTATCGGCTGGCCCTAGTTTTATCAATCATGCATCTAATTATGCACAAGGGCCGATGCAAAACAATCTTCATGCTTCAAATTCTTATGATTTTAGCAACGTACAACATATGTATCCAAACTCTCATGCATCGGCAACCCCACAAATCCATATGCCAATGAACAACGTGATGGGTTTGGTTAATCAATTTGAAACACCTCATGTTAAAATTTCCAATAGCATACAAGAAAGTGTTTCACCTTTTTATTCATAGGCAACTAATTTGCAATATGTGAATCCAATCTTGCCGATGGATGGGAGAATTGACCATGCTACTACTAGCTATTCGGCCAGTTACTCTCAACCGTCATATGCTACACCTCATGTCAGTAATTTTTCAGCACCATACATAACTGTAGATGTTCATAATTCGGCTTCACACCTTCCTGGTCAAAGCCGAATGAATGTAAATTTTACAGCAGCGGTTGTGCCCAATATTGTAGAAGATGAGGTAGTAGTGGCTACATTGAAAATTTTAGCCCAAAATAAGAGGATTAGTGCTCTTTGCCTTGAACAACATGAAAAGGGGCTATTTCCTGATAATGCCGCAATAAAAGCTAGAGTTTTGCAAGAAGATGAATCTTTGCCAATTGATAAAATTGGCGAGCAAAAATATGGTTTTGCAACAATGCATATGCCTTTACCTAGTACTACATCATATTATACACCCCCTACACTATTGCAAAATTTCGGCAACACCTGTGTGTCATTGCCGAAAGAATCTAAAAATATTGGGGGGCAATCATATCCGGAGTGGGCTGAAATTGAGAAAAAGCTTAAAGCCAATTTTGCCGCTCGCCGCCATAAACAAATAGAAAAAGAATTGGCTCAGATAAAAGAAGCATTGCCAATTGGAAGTATCAATGAAAAGAAGGATGATTCGGAACTTGAAAGTGCCTCCGTTGAAAAAGCCGAATCAAGTAGTATATATTCCGAATCCATCAAATCCAAAGAGGCAAGCATTATTGAGAAAGGGCATGGCAAGCATAGCCAAACAACCATGCTTGATTTTTTTGAAGTTAATGGAAGCTACTTCCTGCCCTATGAGTTCCGTGCCATAGAAATTGACAAGCCTCAAGGACAAGAGCAAGTAGCCAAACAAAGTTCGGCTGATAAGGATCTTCAAGGTAATGATGCACGGAATAAAGAAAAAGATGATGAAAAGGCATTGGAGAGTCATCCAAAGACGAACCTAGATATTGTTCAAGTCACACCGCCATCACGCTCTCCCAACGTATTTGAAGAGGTATGCGTAGCGAGTCATTTACCTATTTTCAGATTTGGTCGCAACTTCATTATTGATGCATCTATAAGAAATATTCTCATAAGTAATTTTGAAAGACCAATGAAGAAGGGTAATTTAATTGTTAGCAATAAAACGGTTATGGAACATATCGGTCAACCCATTGCGCCATTTGTAAAGACCGATAATGACTTATTGTTACAGCCAAAGCTTTCCCCATTGCTTTATCTAAACTTCATATCTAGTTGGGTAGCTTTGCTTATTTCGCACTTGGCTTGCACTTGGTCTCAACTGAGACATGTATGTTCTAAATATCTTCGTTTCAGAAATTTAAAGCCAAGGTTAAATTCTATTGAGAAAACCGATGCTAATATAATATCTTATCCAAAGACATCGGAGATAGAGGGGAAAACACAATGCATAGCCGAATGGGTAGATTCCAAATCTGAACCATTCGTTTGCTTATCTCCAAAGCCGTTCACACAGCAAGATTGGCTAGAAAATAAGAAGTATACCTTCAATTCAAGCATGTGTGATCAAATATTTGATTTGTTGCTGAAAAATAATTACATTACAATTCTTGATCACCATGTTAAGCCATCAATCCTAGGACGAATGTATTGTAAGTTGCATGATTCGTCCAAGCATAATTTTGAGGATTGTAACATGTTTCGTCAAATAGTTAAATCAGCCATTGAAAAAGGATGATTGAAGTTTGTTGAAACACCAAGAGATGACCAGTCTATTCCGATTGGTCCCGATGGCAAAAAGTTTTTGCATCGGCTGCTTCAAGCCGATCCATTTAAAGAGAAGGTAAAAACTGCAGGTGATGGGATTAAGCTTTCAAATAAAGAAGTTGTTGAAGAGCATAATGAACATAATCTTGAGGGCAAGAATTCCATCGAAGCTACAATGGAGACGCCAAGGACTGGGGGGCAGCAAGCAAATCCAATGATCGATGAAAGCAAAGCAAAAGCAAACAAAGGCCGAAATAAGCGCAAGTGTAAGAGATCAAAAATCACCTTCGCTGAACTATTGGATAAATATCAAAGGAAGAGTGAAGATAAGGATGCTTATCAGCCCAATCATGCAAAGAAACCAAGATCACCCCAAGGCGCAAATATGAGGATCGGTATTGGCAAAGTGAGAATTTTAATGCAACATATTCATATCCTTATTTTGGGCTGCCAATCCCAATGTCGTGGATGCCTCCCTATGCTCATCCAGATCCATATCCATCATGGGACAGGTATGATACAAGGGCACATTCTCCATCTTATTTTAGACCATCTCACCAATATTATGCAGCTCCGAGAAGATCAACATTTGAACAATCACCTGTTAAATACCGTTTCAATCATAAGGAATCGATCCATAACTCAAGGAAGAAGAAGGAGGTGGTGAAGCAAGTTTACCGTGTTAATAGAGATGGTCGTAAGAGTGGAACTTCAGATTTGATCTCAAATGAAAAAGAGCCAGTTAAAGTGTTGACATTGGCTACTAGACGCAATGAGACGAACCAACCAATTATTCAGAATCAAAGTGCCAAATCTGAAGAAGAGAAGTGGAGAGTGCACAAGGCCGAAAAGGAATTGCCATTGGTCAAAATGAATCACAGCCGAGATGCCCACTCGGCTTATCGTATTGGCAAACGAAGGAATTACAAAATCTTAGTGCACAAGAGCTGGGACAGAAGAACATGGCATGGGTTCCCAAGAGGATCATTCATAACAAAAATGATGTGCATGCTTCTATTGCGACAAGTGCAATAAAAGTGAAGAAAGAGAAGAATGGAAGCAACAAACAATTAAGTCGAAGGTGTGCATCACAACATCAAAATTTTCGGTTAGCACATCATCCATTTTCTTCAACAATGCCATTGATGCCTTTGCCATGGAATTCATCCACAGTACCATCGTGATTATATATTGATGATTAAGTTTATAGCAATGGCCAAGGTCTTGGTGTTGTTTATATATCTCCTTGTGGTGCTATTCTATGAAGCCTCATACCGCTTAAAATATTTATGCACAAATGATCAAAGCCGAATATGCGATGTTATTCAGTTTGGAGCTTTTTGGTGCCATAGGCGCTAATCACATTGAGGCTTTTAGTGATTCGTTATGAGTAGTGCAACAAATATCCAAGGATTATCAATGTTTTGACGAATCAATTATAAGTATTTCATTCTTGATTATCTGCAAAATCCTAGCGAAAGGGTGAACAATATGGTTCGGAGGATGGTTTTGATCTATGGAACCTCATCACCGGATTGTTATAGAAGTTGAGATGTTTTCACCCAAGTTTGCATCAAGAGGTTCAAACAAGCAATGGCCGATATAGAATTATCATCCTAAGAATATGAAAAATGGCCGACGGAGTGTTGACATCGTCCTTAGAGAGCAAGCTATGTGCAAGTTATTTTTCGGCACGCATGATTTGCCGAAAAACAAGGACATGTGTTGACACCAGATTTTGGCACGGTTAAGAAGTTATTTAAGATGACCTCAAATGGAGAAGTCTTCTACATCAACGAGTTCCGTATTGTTGATATGAACATCTTTGAAGTTTGGGCCATCGCCATCCGATCTCATCTCGAAGGCCGAAGTTGTGTTCGAAATACTGAGATTTGTATTCAGAACACTATTCGGCTCATTATGCCACCAAGACTGCCTTGTATGGTAAAATGATCTACACGGATTGTTTTCGTCTCGTCGAAACGATCGATTTTGATATATAAATCGTTACAATCCGTGTTCGTATGAAAAATTTAGAGCCATCGGAATGCAGCTCTGTCACGAGGCAGAAAATGGCGCGCCCCACCACACACCCTATCTGATGGGTCGCGCGAATAATAGCTTGTTTTGCGCGAGGTAGCGCGAATAATAGCATATTTTGCGCGAGCGATTTGACTCTTAAGATAACATCTGATCAAAAAACGTTCAAGATGAAAGTTGTTCGCCTCGTCGAAACGGTCAAGATTGCTTTTGGACTCGTTTTCATCCGAGGTTGTTTACTTTCACAAAAAGGACCCGCAAGGTGCAGCCAGTTTAAACCGAACAGTTTTGGGAAGTTCGAACAAAACCAATCTAAATTTGACTAGGGTTTTGGACGTGAATCCAAGCCTTTTCCTTGCGAGGAAAGTCCAACCGCCTCTTTTATACCTAAGGGGTGACGGTCGATTGAACAACACATAATCGATCAAATCATCTACCACTTTTTGTCTTTTATCTTTTCTCCTTAACCCTAGTTTTTCTTCTTCCTCGTTCTTCGTCTGTTCTTCTTGTTGCAGGGCGGTGAACCTCGAGGCCCTAGGGGCGATCAGGTCGACCTAGGGCAGCCCATAGCCGCCGTGTGCCCTGACGGGGTCCCTCCCGGGCGTGTGGGGTTTCGGGTCAACAAAAGCGCCCGCCGGATTGCCTGCGTACCACGCTTCCAGACGGGTCTCCTTCGACGTGAGCTGCGGTGCATCACCCCCAGCGTCGAGGGTACACGGTGACGTGTTCGTGTGCGAACACCATGCCATGACCACCTAGCTTCGGATATGCATTGTTTTGGATGTTGTCAATATTCTCAATATGATGTTTCCACTATTGCTCATGACGACACCCCCATAGTTTCCTCATACATCTTAGGAGAGTTTGATCCATCCTATCCATTGCATGATCCCAATACTTGTGTGCACCATATGCTCCCCTTGAATGAAAATGATATTAATGTGCCATATACTTGTATGCTAAATTCGCATCACAATCATGTTATACATAACAACTATTCTTTCATGATGGATGACATGTTCATATACCATATTTCCAATTTCTATGAGCGGTGTTTATCTTGTGCTAACTCTCACGAGTACATACACATCATGATGGATGATGTGTACTTTTACCACGCACACAATTTTTTGGTTTGTGTCTCTTTTGTGTAGGTACTCATAAATACTTGTCAACTTCACAATCCCTTGAGTTGACAAAGGGAGCTCTAGAGAGCAATGATGACTTGGGATACCGTGGATTCTCATTCCCACCACTCTCTTCGCGGAAAGACTTCGCGCATTTCTTCTACACGGCTCTCACATGGTTATGGGTTATCGTCCATTACATATTATATGCCCATCTTGCCATGTTCACTTTGCATGATATGCTCATTCCTATGCCTTTGCCATGCATTTGTGACCCATGCTTTGCATTACACATGATGATTTATTTTAGTACTTGTATGTGCATTTGCAAGCTTGGTGAAGATATTGCTTCTTATTGCCATCTTCCATTTATGCCACATTCCAACGATGATACTATGATCTTGCTTTGTGCTCGTGCTCGCGATATGTCATGTGCATTACCTATATCTATTATTTGCTCACATGACATGATTGCCATGATTTCCACTAGTGTGTTGCGTCTTCGCTCCACTAGTTTGCACGACTTGATTTCTATGCTTTCTCATGTTGCATCCAATTCTTGGATTACTGGCTCCTATCATATGTTTGGTTGTAACAATGTCATTACTTCACATATGCCTATGCCTACTATTTGCTCACATGACTTGATTGACTCGCACATGTTGCAAAATTGCTATATCATTTGTGTTGAGTGCCTCACTTTCTTCACTGCACCATATGCACATTATGCTTGGATTGTCTTGCACTTGCCCCATGTGTTTAGACATTGCATTTCATTTGGTGCTGTGAATGACTCTTATGCCTACCATAGACAGTTCATTGAGAGTCCTATGCATGCTTGCTATGACATTGAGGTAGACGCTTATTCTCTTCTCATATATATTTGCATCTCTACCTCACATTTACATGCTTGTTTCCTTGATGTCCTTGATTTTGCTCCATTTATGCACTTACATGACATGTCACAATCTCTTGTCACACCATATATTATGCTTGATGACGACACTTGTTTGGTGAATCACCTCTTGAATGCTTTGATTTGCACTAACGCTAACCACATTTTTTTTCCAAGTGTTTTTTATACTTACTCCTTTTGAAGGAATCACAAGACGTGCGACATTGCAGAGTGCCCATTTCGAGCAACAACATGATAAGTGCTTGGTGGTTGTCCACTTCTACACAGCGACACCCTCTCTTTGCCATGATGATGAATATCACGATCCGTGGACGAATCTCTCCCAAGGGGGGGGGAGATGATGCCGAGCATCCCTCGACCATCTGCATGGACGTCACATCCCCACCGCAAGCACAGAGAGGACCTACAACGAGAGCGCGCGCATGCGCCGTCGAAACCGAGGTGAACTCTTTCCTCTTTGAGTTTCGTTCGGATTCACATATGAATTGGGTTCTACCTCAAAGATAAACGTTATGTATTCTTAGGTACTTCGGAGATGATCACGAGGAAGCATGGAGGGATCACCAAGTCCACATGGAGGAAGAGAAGGAAGAAGTACGCGAAGGGACGGACGCTCTGGACATTCCGGGTGCCCGGACAAGAGAACCCCTGGTGCCCGGGCACAAGGCCGTGGGGAGGGCAAACCCCCTGGACACCCCGGGTGCCCGGCCCCTAGAGCCCCGGGTGCTCGGCCCCTCTAGCCCCGGCTTCCTTGGGTGGTCCGGGTGCCCGGCCCCCTCACCACCGGGTGCCCGGCCTCCACCCTGGCGTGACCCCGGGTGCCCAGCCCCCTCCCAGGCGCGACCTCCAGGTGCCCGGTCTCCTTGACCCCGGGTGCCCGGACCCTCAACCCTGGCTACGCGTTTTTCGGGATAAATTACCCATGTACCCCTGTTTTACTCTCATGTCGTCCCTAGGCTATATAAACTCCTTCCCTAGCTCATTAGAGAGGACAACAATGTATTTGATAGACAAAGAGAGAGCTTTGCTCATCTTCCTCCTCACGGAGATCATGACCTCCTAAGGGAGAAGATCCCCTAGTGGATATCAAGCCCTCCTCGTGGAGCAGGATCCCCATCATAGGATCATCAAGACCTCTCTCCTCATAGGATTGGGATGAACTAGTTACCACTTGTATCTTCTTGTGTTGGATTTGGACCTTTGTATCTCTCTTTGTGTGATTGGATCTAGTGCATGTGTGATTGGATCAAGTCAATTTGAGTGTTCCACTTGTTTCCCCCCTTTGTGTTCTTCTTGTTCTTGGGCATTTCCCCTCCAATTCGTGAAGGATCTCCATCTAGGGTTCCACCCTACAACAATCGGTCTCACCGAGTGAGGGAGTCCTGGACTAAGGGGTCCTCGGGCATCCGGCCTGTTGGACATGGGCCGGACTGATGGGCTGTGAAGATACAAGACCGAAGACTCTCACCCGTGTCCGGATGGGACTCTCCTTGGCGTGGATGGCAAGCTTGGCGTCCGGATATGAAGATTCCTTTCTCTGTAACCAACTTTGTACAACCCTAGTCCCCTCCGGTGTCTATATAAACCGTAGGGTTTAGTACATAGGGACAATCATAATCAGACAGGCTATACTTCTAGGGTTTTAGCCATTACGATCTCGTGGTAGATCAACTCTTGTAACATTCATATTCATCAAGATCAATTAAGCAGGAAGTAGGGTATTACCTCCATAGAGAGGGCCTGGACCTGGGTAAACATCGTGTCCCCTGTCTCCTGTTACCATCGACCTTAGACGCACAGTTCGGGACCCTCTACCTGAGATCCGCCGGTTTTGACACCGACATTGGTGCTTTCATTGAGAGTTCCACTGCGTCGTCTTCGAGAGGTTCGATGGCCCCGTCAATCATCTACAACAAAGCTGTCTAGGGGAAGTTTTTCTCCGCGGAGAGATCTTCGTATTCGGCGGCATCGCACTGCGGGCCAACTCTCTTGGCCATCTAGAGCAGATCGACTGCTACGCCCCTGGCCATCAAGTCAGGTTTGGAAGCTTCAACTACGTCGCTGATGCCCGCGGAGACTTGATCTTCGACGGGTTCGAGCCCACGGCAGCCATTCCCTGCCACCGCGATGAGCATGACCTAAATCTGTCATCGGACCATACCCAGGAGATAGCACCTGTAAGTACTCCGGCCCTAGATCCGGAGCAGATTGTGCTATCCGAGGCCTGTAAGCTCATCCCCACTACGGGAGCCGCAGAATCAGCGGCACTGGAGCCGCACACAGACCCAACCTCGAGCGTGACCCGCATCACCGGAACCTCGGATTCATCTCCGGCCACTGGTTCCGAACCACGCGTGCTCGTGTCCGTCGGGCCCGATCAGGCGTCGGTCATCAGGTTCAGTGCCACGGACATCTTCCATCACTCTCTCTTAGGCGTTGTGCTGAACTCATTAAAAACCCTCTCCTTAGCAGGGGACTCACAGCCGAATTATATCTGGTTCGAACTAGGGGTTGATGACGGGGAATTTCGCTCCCCACCCACCTCCCACTTCATAGCCACTGTCGAAGACTTAACCGACATGCTCGATTACGGCTCCGAAGACATCGACGGTATGGACGACGAGGCCGGAGAAGAGGAGGCCCAAAACCCGCCGTTTACCGGACGCTGGACGGGCACTTCCTCGTATGACGTGTACATGGTAGATACACCCAAAGAGAATAGCGGCGACGACAAGGAAGACCCAGTTCACGATAAACCTCCTGCGATACAGCCAAAGCACAGACATCAACGGCGCCGCTCCAAGTCACGCCGTGGAAAAGACAACAATACCGGCACAAGAGAAAACATTACTCTGGACGATGCCGAAGACAATGAAGACCCCATTGAGCCGACTTCCGAACAGGACGAACGGGAAGACGGGCAAGTTAGCCCTGATGAACAGGCCATAAACGAAGACTCGGAGGACAGTAATTATCTTCCGCTCTTCGAGGATGAGGTGAGACTCGGCAACGAGGATTTTATCGTGCGTGAGGAACCTCTCGAGCAGGAGCACTTCAAGCGCCGGCTAATAGCCACTTCAAGGAGCTTGAAAAAGAAGCAGTAGCAGCTTCAAGCTGATCAAGACCTGCTCAACGATAGGTGGACTCATGTCCTGGCAGCCGAAGATTACGGCCTCGAGCGCCCAGCCAAAAGTTATCCAAAGCGCAAATTGCTACCTCAGTTTGATGAAGAGGCGCTGGAGCCCGTACCATCATCACTCAATGCGGCTGACCGACCACCACGTGGTCGGGACAAAGCGGCAACTCAAGCCGAACATCAGGCCGTACTACGTCACCGTAAAGGCAGAGATAAAACAGCTCGGGGACATACATATGACCTGCGGCAGGACTTGGACAGTAGAGCAGGTCAGAACAGATAAATCTATGGATCACGGGGGCGTGCCCCGACACGCGACAACGGCTACCTAGCCGGACGCAACAATCATAATCATGGCCGGGCCGAGAACCGCAGACGGACTCCATCCGAGCTACGTCGCGACGTGGCCCGATATAGAGGCGCCGCACACCCCCTTTGATTCACTGACGAGGTAATGGAGCATGAATTCCTAGAAGGGTTTAAACCCGTAAACACTGAATCATATGACGGGACAAAAGACCCCGCGGTATGGATCGAGGACTTTCTTCTCCATATTCGTATGGCCCGCGGTGATGATTCCATGCCATCAAATACCTCCCACTAAAACTCAAAGGACAGCTCGGCAATGGTTGAACAGTCTGCCCAAAAACTCCGTTGGCAGCTGGGAGGGCTTGGAATTAGCCTTTCTTGACAACTTCCAAGGCACATATATCCGACCTCCGGATGCCGACGACTTAAGTCACATAATTCAACAGCCCGGAGAGTCAGCCAGGAAATTCTGGACTAGGTTCTTAACCAAAAAGAACCGGATCGTCGACTGTCCGGATGCCGAAGCCCTAGCGGCCTTTAAACATAGCATCCGGGATGAATGGCTCGCCCGACACCTTGGCCAAGAAAAGCAGAAGTCCATGGCAGCCCTCACGGCGCTTATGACCCGCTTTTGTGCGGGCAAAGATAGCTGGGTAGCCCGTAGCAATAACAATGCAAGTGAACCTGGTACTTCGGAAGCCAGAAATAGCAACGGCAAGCCCCGACACAACAGACACAAGCGTCGAAGCAATGATGATAACACCGACGACACGACGATCAATGTCGGATTCATTGGCTCCAACTCCGGCCAGCGGAAGAAGCCATTCAAAAGGAACAATTCGGGCTCATCTAGCTTGGACCACATACTCGATCGCCCATCCAGATACACGGCACCCCCGATAAACCAGCCAATCACAACAACAGGAGTTGCTGGGTTTTTAAACAGGCCCGTAAGATAAATGCTGAGAACAAGGAGAAGGGGTCGCAAAGCGAGGACGATGACGAGGAGCTCCGTCCACCGAACACAGGTGGACAAAAGAAGTTCCCCCCTGAGGTCAAAACGGTGAACATGATATACGCTACCCATATCCCCAAGAGGGAGCACAAGCGCGCCCTCAGGGACGTCTATGTGATAGAGCCAGTCGCCCCAAAATTTAATCCATGGTCGTCATGCCCAATCAATTTCGATCGCAGGGATCATCCGACCAGTATCCGTCATGGCGGTTCAGCCGCACTAGTCCTGGACCCAATAATTGATGGATTCCACCTGACGCGAGTCCTCATGGATGGGGCAGCAGCCTCAACCTGCTCTACCAGGATACAGTGCGCAAAATGGGCATTGATCCATCAAGGATCAAGCCCACCAAAACTACCTTTAAAGGAGTCATACTATGTGTCGAGGCCCGTTGTACGAGCTCAATCACACTGGAAGTTGTCTTCGGGTCCCCGGACGACTTCAGAAGCGAAGAGTTGATCTTCGATATCGTCCCATTTCGCAGTGGCTATCACGCACTGCTCGGACGAACTGCATTCACTCGATTTAATGCGGTTCCACACTATGCTTATCTCAAGCTCAAGATGCCCAGACCACGCGGGGTTATAACACTCAATGGAAACACGGAGTGTTCCCTTTGTACTGAAGAGCACACCGCGGCCCTTGCAGCAGAAGTATAGAGCGGCCTTTTAAGGCAGAATTTTAATTCAGCGGCCAAGCTCCCGGACACTGTCAAACGAGTCCGGACTACTCTGCAGCTTGACAGTCCGGCTCGTCAGGAGTCAGACTAGCATTCCGGCCTCCATCTCAGCCCTGACCAAATGGCGGCATACGTACCGCGCGTACATAACTACGCACTCAAAACACCATGGGCAGAGACGGAGGCATAACCAGATTGTGGTCCACAACACGGCTTCGACCTCCCCCGGACACACATGCTTTCACTTTTCTTTTTATCCTTTTTAGGTTTCTTTTTCCATAGGCCCCTAGCAGCGGTCTGATAATCAGTCCTTTCAAAGCAAGGATACACCAAGGCGGCAAGTAGCACAGACGCGTGGAGGGATTTCTGGATGTCAGCCTCAACGGTCATTCTACCTGTTTTCAGGGCCCACGCGCAAGCTCCCCCTTGATCTTGGCATGTCAAATAGCCCAGATGCTTCTCGCACTATTTTTACAAATACGCTTTGACGTACTAATATAAATGAAAACTGTTTGCGGCCCAACTTACGTGGCACTAGCTTACAACTTCATTTTATTCCGTTATTTTTATCGATCGCACACGTACACTCTGGTACGCTTTAATTTGCCAGGGGCTTCTCTACGCTCCATACTATGGCAACAAAGTCTGAACACTTTTACAGTACAGTTCGGTGCCCCAAATTTTAGCACGATATGCATTGGCTCCGAATCATGTCTTTGGTCAATAGTTGGGTTGACCGGCTCCTGTGCTTACTACCTTACGTTCCGCTCTATCGGCTAGGGTAGTAAAGGGAGAACTACTGCAATTGTGTCCTGGCTTATCCAGATGAGCACCTCAGTAGAGAAAGCCGAAAAATGACTGTCATGATGCGGCGTGAGCCGGTCAGCCGTTCGGAGGTTACAAATCTTTCGCGATTTTTCCCGCATTAAGTGACGAATCGGCCTCAGTCCGATCAGGTGTTTACATCACCCTAGTCCGGATTAAATGCTAACTAGGGTCTGCACCTACATTCTTATTGTCGAACTCCTATGGCTAACTGACGGTGATAAAGCCACATAGTCCAATTGCCTGGTTCGTTGCGCTAAATACCTCCTTCAAGGACCAAATTTTGGATCAAGAGTGTTTAGATTCCATCCCGAACACCCCCGTACTACCTATGTGGGGGCTGAAGCCGACGACTGGCCAACTCTCAGATTCAATAAAAACGGCCGCACAGGAGGTAAAATTTTAAATAACAAGCATTATATTACATAACAACTTTGTTCCACCATAGAAGGCAAAGATAATACGAATGTATTCATTCGACGATAATGTCTTTTGCACATTGCACCTCCACAATGTAGGACCCCTCCAGGACATCTTCAAAATACCGCTCGGGCGTGCGGTGCTCCTTCCAGCGGGCGGTCCCTTGGTCGCAAGCTTGACGGTGTTCATCTTCGCCCACTACACCTTGACACGGGCGAAGGCCATCCGCGCACCCTCGATGCAGACCAATAACTTGATGATGTCAAGCTAGGGGCAGACATTGACCAGCCACTTCACGAGCCTGAAGTAGCTGCTGGGTATCGATTCGGCAGGCCACAGCCGGATTGTTAAATCCTTCATGGCTAGTTCGGCCACCCTATGCAGTTCGACCAGCTATTTTAGTTGGTCGCTAAAAGGCACCGGATGCTCTGGCGCCAGGTATTGCGACCAGAACAGCTTCTCCGTCGAGCTCCCCTCTTCGGCTTGGGAGAACTCTGCAGCGTCGACAACACTGCGTGGCAAATCCGCAAACGCTCCTGGAGAACTCCAAATCCGGGTTAGTAAGAGATACCTCTTCTTCACATATTTGCTCTGCATAATGAAGGCCTTACCTGCCGCAATCTTCTTGGCCTCCTGAATCTCCTGAAGAGCGCCCTGGGCTTCAACCCGGGCACCTTGTGCACTTTGACGAGCCTTGGCAAGTTCGATCTTTTGATCCGCAATATTGCGCTCCAAGGACTCGCATTTCTTGACTGCATCCTGGAGCTCCAGCTGGACCTCATCAACCCTGCCCTCGTGTTTCTCACGGGCGGCTTGCTCCTTCGCCGCTTTCTCTTGGGCCTCGGCTAGCGCCTTCTTGAGGGTCTCCACCTCAGTCGCCGCTCCTACAAATACCATGACACTATAGTCAACATAAATCATCAAATGCTTTCTATTATACAGCAGGTCATTACATACCTTGCTTATCCTCCAGCCATTTCCTTGCTTGGCCGAGCTCCTCCTCGGCTTGCTCCATCCTTTGCTTCAGTCTGGAGACTTCGGCAGCATGAGAAGCCACAGATAGCAACAACGCCTGCTTATTCACATAGACATATATGGTTAGCCTCCTACGAAAAACTATTCGATCCTCTGTTCGGCTCTTCTTTCCGAACACCGAATAGAGTCTCTGGGGCTACTGTCTATACTGTGACTTTCTATATAATTACATCGCTTACCTCAAAGCCTGTTAGAAGGTTGGTGCAAGCTTTGGTCAGTCCGCTCTTAACAGGCTGAACCCTCTCAATCACCGTACCCATAAGGGTGCGGTGCTCTTCCACGATAGAAGCGCCTTGCAGCGCTTCCATTAAAGTACCCGGTGCCTCTAGATGGACAGAGGTCACTGGGGGGATGGGTGCACCTCCTTCTTTCGAAGGAGGCTGCCTACTTGATTCCGGAGCCTTATGGGTCTCCGGAACAGTATTTGGCGGGGGGCCGAGTTGGATATGGCCCCCATCGCCAGTCTCCAGGGGGATCCGCCCCCCAGGTTTCCGGCGGCCGAGGTTTCACCCTCCGGCGCCGCTTTGATGGCCTCTCGCGCCTCTCCCTGGCCTGTGAACGTCCTTCGGGACACCGGTTCAGCGTCATCCATGGTCTTGGGAGAGGTGGCCGTCGGCAGTGAATCACTATCCATGGCCTTCGGATCCAGCGAACCCCCCGATGTGGATTGCCGGGAGCTGTCGTGGGCCAGACTGTAGCACGTGATTCAACGCATCAGAATTACGAAATAAGGGAGTCGGGCATATAAGTGTGTCGGAGCCTTCGAATACTTATGATCCGGCCAGGGGCTTCTCCCTGGGGCGCCACTCCGAGTTGCTGTCGGTGTCCAGGGCGGTGTCGTCCGCGAGGGAGGCCCTCCCCCTCTTGGACGCTTCGGCCTCCAGAGGCGTGGAGGCCGCCCTTTTCTTCCTTCCCCTCACAGGGGGGAGTTTCTTTTTTCCTCCTCCTCCTCCTCGTCGTCGGTGGCGGGTGAGCACTGGGTCTCGGCGTCTTCGGACGTCATGTCCGAAGTGCCCTTGTGACGGAGGCCACCTCTGGCGCCATTGGCCTTCTTCTCCGGTGCCTAGTAGGCCGCCGGAACCAGCATCTTCGTCAGAAGAGGAATTGCTGGGTCTTCGGGCAGTGGAGCCGGACTCTTGATCAGCTCCGTCTTCTTCGTCCAGCCCTAAAAAAGTGAAGACGGGGAAGCTCAGACATGCCCCTTGAGCAGGTAAGTAAAGGATACACCTTGAAAACATGAGAAAACTTACCGGACTGGCAGGGTGGGTCAGGATGTACCCACGGTCTTCGGTCTCCTTCGGCCATGTCTTTTCGCCCTTGAAGAGCACCTTCCAAATACCTTCATGTGTAATGCCGAAGAAGTGTTGCAGGGTCTGGTGCTTGGCCGGATCGAATTCCCACAAATTGCAGGTCCGGCTTTGGCATGGAAAGATCCGGCGAAAGAGCATCACCTGGATCACATTGACAAGCTTGATGTTCTTGCCGACCATGCTCTTTATGCGCGTCTGCAGCGCTGTCAGCTCGTCCGACGAGGCCCATTCTAGGCCCTTCTCTAGCCAGGAGGTGAGCCGCTTCGGGGCCCCGGACCTGAACTCGGGAGCCTCGGCCCAGGTGGTGTTGCGGGACTCTATGACATAGAACCACTGTTTTTGCCACCCTTTGACAGTCTCCACGAAAGTGCCTTTGGGCCATACGACATTGGGCATTTTGCTCACCATGGCGCCTCCGCATTCTGCGTGCTAGGCGTCCACCACCTTTGGCTTCACATTGGAGACTTTCGGCCACAATCCGAAATGGGGTGAGATGCAGAGGAAGGCCTCGCACACGACAATAAATGTCGAGACATTGAGGAAGGAGTTGGGGGCCAGATCGTTGAAATCCACCCCATAGTAGAACATAAGTCCACGGACGAATGGGTGGAGTGGAAATCCCAGCCCGCGGACGAATGGGTGGAGTGGAAATCCCATCCCGTGGACGAAGTGAGGGATGAACACTACTCTCTCATGGGGCTCTAGGATAGGGACGACTTGTCCCTCGGTCGGAAGCCGGTGGGCGACCTCCTTGGCCAAATATCCGGCCTCCTGGAGCTGGGTGATTTTCATCCCTCACTTCTGCCCACCCACTCTGCCCACCCACTCTCAAGCTCCAGAGTGAGGGATGAGAACTTGGGTGCTGGAGCTCGAGAGTGGGTGGGTAGAGGGAGAGAAGGCGTGGGTGAAATGGGGCGAATCCTAATCCCTTTATAAAGGCAGCGAATATCAAGCGCCTCCCCACTCGCCTTAAAACTCGCTTGTTTCCCAAGGGCCGCGCAGCCGGCACGGTTGGTTTACCCACACCTGTATTGATGAGAATCTCATAATAAGGGGACATGATCTTCGCTTTGACAAGATGTGCCAATAAAACCACATCTCAAAACATGGAGCGGCAGGCCGAAAAACGGTTCGAAATAATGACTGGGTGGTGACGTGGCATCACGCTGCAAAAAGTTGTCAGTAGAATGGACTCGTGAAATATTATACTCTCTGCGGTTGTGTGTGGTACTTGTTTTATAGAGCCGGACACGTTCTTTGTGTTCGAAGGCTGTTTGGAGTATTCGGAGGAGGAACCCACCTTGCAATGACGAAGAGAATCTGCGCGCTGGACACATCGACATTGAAGCCTGGTTCAGGGCCTACTGAGGGAGTCCTGGACTAAGGGGTCCTCGGGCATCCGGCCTGTTGGACATGGGCCTGACTGATGGGCTGTGAAGATACAAGACCGAAGGCTCTCACCGGTGTCCGGATGGGACTCTCTTTGGCGTGGATGGCAAGCTTGGCGTCCGGATATGAAGATTCCTTTCTCTGTAACCGACTTTGTACAACCCTAGTCACCTCCGGTGTCTATATAAACCGGAGGGTTTAGTACATAGGGACAATCATAATCAGATAGGCTAGACTTCTAGGGTTTTAGCCATTACGATCTCATGGTAGATCAACTCTTGTAACATTCATATTCATCAAGATCCATCTAGCAGGAAGTGGGGTATTACCTCCATAGAGAGGGCCCGAAACTGGGTAAACATCGTGTCCCCTGTCTCCTATTACCATCGACCTGAGATGCACAGTTCGGGACCCCCTACCCGAGATCCGCCGGTTTTGACACCGACACCGAGTTCTTCTATTCGGTCTGACCGAGTTGGGTCAAATGTTTGTAATGGTTGGATTTTGTGTGGAGGCCATATATGAAGGAAATATGCCCTAGAGGAAATAATAAAGTTATTATTGATATTTACTTATATCATGATAAATGTTTATTATTCATGCTAGAATTGTATTAACTGGAAACTTAGTACATGTGTGAAATACATAGACAAACATAGTGTCCCTAGTGCGCCTCTACTTGACTAGCTCATTAAGCAAAGATGGTTAAGTTTCCTAGCCATAGACATGTGTTGTCATTTGATGAACGGGATCACATCATTAGAGAATGATGTGATGGACAAGACCCATCCGTTAGCTTAGCGTAATGATCGTTTTGTTTTTTCTGATATTGCTTTCTTCATGACTTATACATGTTCTTCTGACTATGAGATTATGCAACTCCCGAATACCGGAGGAATACCGTGTGTGCTATCAAACGTCACAACGTAACTGGGTGATTATAAAGATGCTCTACAGGTGTCTCCGATGGTGTTTGTTGAGTTGGCATAGATCGAGATTAGGATTTGTCACTCCATGTATCAGAGAGGTATCTCTGGGCCCTCTCAGTAGTGCTCATCACTATAATCCTTGCAAGCAGTGTGACTAATGAGTTAGTTGCGGGATGATGCATTACGGAATGAGTAAAGAGACTTGCCGGTAACGAGATTGAACTAGGTATGATGATACCGACAATCGAATCTCGGGCAAGTAACATACGGATGACAAAGGGAACAACATATGTTGTTGTGCGGTTTGACCGATAAAGATCTTCGTAGAATATGTAGGAGCCAATATGAGCATCCAGGTTCCGCTATTGCTTATTGACCGGAGATGTGTCTCGGTCATGTCTACATAGTACTCAAACCCGTAGGGTCCGCATGCTTAACGTTCGATGACGATATGTATTATGAGTTATGTGTTTTGATGAACCGAAGTTTGTTAGGAGTCCCGGATGAGATCACAGACATGACGAGGAGTCTCGGAATGGTCAAGACATAAAGATTGATATATTGGAAGGTTATGTTTGGACACCGGAATGGTTTCAGAAAGGTTTAGGCATTTTTCGGAGTACCGGCGGTTACCGGAACCCTCAGGGGAGTTAATAGGACTTCATGGGCCCTAGTGGAGAGAGGAGGCCGCGGCTAGGTGGTGGCGTGCGCCCCCAAGCCCAATCTGAGTTGGACTAGGACTGGGCGGGGGGGGGGGCGTTTCCTTCTCTCCTTCTCCTCCTTCCCTCCTTCTCCTAGTGGGAATAGGAAGGGGGGCGAATCCTACTTGGACCGGGAGTCCAAGTAGGTCTCCCCCCATGGCGCGCCCCCCTTGGGCCGGCTACCTCTCCTCCCCCCTTTATATACGTGGGGGGGCATCCCAAAGACACACCAAGCCTTCTCTTAGCCGTGTGCGGTGCCCCCATCCACAGTTACACACCTCGGTCATATCGTCGTAGTGCTTAGGCGAAGCCCTGCACCGGTAACTTCATCATCACCGTCGCCACACCGTCGTGCTGACGGAACTCTCCCTCGGCCTCAACTGGATCAAGAGTTCGAGGGACGTCATCGAGCTGAACATGTGCTGAACGCGGAGGTGCTGTACGTTCGGTTCTTGGATCGGTTGGATCGCGAAGACGTTCGACTACATCAACCGCGTTACTAAACGCTTCCGCTTTCGGTCTATGAGGGTACGTGGACATACTCTCCCCGCTCGTTGCTATGCATCTCCTAGATAGATCTTGTGTGATCGTAGGTAAATTTTTTGAAATACTGTGTTCCCCAACAGTGGCATCTGAGCTAGGTCTATGCGTAGATGTTATATGCATGAGTAGAACACAATGAGTTGTGGGCGATAATAGTCATACTGCTTACCAGCAATGTCTTACTTTGATTCGGCGGTATTGTTGGATGAAGCAGCCCGGACCGACATTACATGACTGCGTTCATGAGACTGGTTCTACCGACGTGCTTCGCACACCGATGGCTGGCGGGTATCTGTTTTTCCAACTTTAGTTGAATCGAGTTTGACTACGCCCGGACCTCGTTGAAGGTTAAAACAACACACTTGACAAAAAATCGTTGTGGTTTTGATGTGTAGGTAAGAACGGTTCTTGCTAGAAGCCCATAGCAGCCACGTAAAACTTGCAACAACAAAGTAGAGGATGTTTAACTTGTTTTTGCAGGGCATGTTGTGATGTGATATGGTCAAGACGTGATGAAATATAAATTGTTGTATGAGATGATCATGTTTTGTAACAGTTATCGGCAACTGGCAGGTGCCATATGGTTGTCGCTTTATTGTATGAAATGCAATCACCATGTAATTGCTTTACTTTATCACTAAGCGGTAGCGTTGGTCGTAGAAGCAATAGTTGGCGAGACGACAACGATGCTACGATGGAGATCAAGGTGTCAAGCCGGTGACGATGGTGATCATGACAGTGCTTTGGAGATGGAGATCAAAGGCACAAGATGATGATGGCCATATCATATCACTTATTTTGTTTGCATGTGATGTTTATCCTTTATGCATCTTATTTTGCTTAGTAGGACGGTAGCATTATAAGATGATCCCTCACTTAATTTCAGGGTACAAATGTTCTCCCTGAGTATGCATCGTTGCTACAGTTCGTCGTGCTGAGACACCACGTGATGATCCGGTGTGATAAGCTCTACGTTCACATACAACGGGTGCAAGCCAGTTTTGCACACGCAGAATACTCACGTTAAACTTGACGAGCCTAGCATATGCAGATACGGCCTCGGAACACTAAGACCGAAAGGTCGAGCGTGAATCATATAGTAGATATGATCAACATAGTGGTGTTCACCATTGAAAACTACTCCATCTCACGTGATGATCGGACATGGTTTAGTTGATATGGATCACATGATCATTTAGATGACTGGAGGGATGTCTATCTAAGTGGGAGTTCTTAAGTAATATGATTAATTGAACTTCAATTTATCATGAACTTAGTACCTGATAGTATTTTGCCTGTCTATGTTGTTGTAGATAAATGGCCCGTGCTACTTTTCCTTTGAATTTTAATGCGTTCCTAGTGAAAGCTAAGTTGAAAGGTGATGGTAGCAACTACACGGACTGGGCCCGTAACTTGAGGATTATCCGCATTGATGCATAGGAGAATTACGTCCTAGAAGCACCGCTAGGTGGAAGACCCGCTGCAGGAGCAACTCCAGACGTTATAAATGTCTGGCAGAGCAAAGGTGATGACTACCTGATAGTTCAGTGTGCCATGCTTTACGGCTTAGAATCGGGACTTCAACGACGTTTTGAACGTCATGGAGCATATGAGATGTTCCAAGAGTTGAAGTTAATATTTCAAGCAAATGCCCTGATAGAGAGATATGAAGTCTCCAATAAGTTCTATAGCTCCAAGATGGAGGAGAATAGTTCTGTCAGTGAACATATCACTACTGGAATCAGCTAATTTGGCCATCTGCCAGCTCTTTGCCGTCTGCAAGTTGACGGCAAAGAAGCTCTTTGCCATCAGCTACACATAAACAGACGGCAAAGAAAAGGCTGACCGGCAAAGAAGCTCTTTGCCATCTGCCAGCTCTTTGCCGTCCGCCAGCGACGGCAAAGAGTGTGGTGGCCCCACCCCCCGCTCGTTTGAAAAAAATCCTAACGGCCCACCTCTTTGCCGTCCGCTAGCGGACGGCAAAAGAGGCAGAAACGCGGACGGCAAAGGCTGGCGGACGGCAAAGAGGGCACTTGCCTAACGGCAGGTACCCCCCGCCCGTTACTCGCTTTCTCCCTCGCCCTTCTCCTCCCACCCGCCGCCGCCGCCCGCCGCCCCGCGCCGCCGCCCCGTCGCCCCGCCGCCCCGTCGCCCCGCCGCCCCGGCCCCCGCCGCCCCGCGCCCCCGCCCGCCCCCCGCCCCCCCCGCCCCGCGCCCCCCGCCCCGCCCCGCCGCCCCGCGCCCCCCGCCGCCCCGCGCCCCCGCCGCCCCCCTGCCCCGCCCGGCCCCCCCGCCCCCCCCCCCGCCGCCCCGGCCCCCCGCCGCCGCCCCGCCCGCCCCCGCCCCCCCCCGCCCGCCCCGGCCCCCCGCCGCCGCCCCCGCCGCCCCGCTCCTCCACCGCCCCGCCCCGGCCCCCTCCGTCGCCGGCCCCTCCCCGGCCCTCCCCCCAGGTGAGCCCCTCCCCCCTTTTTTCAGTTTTTTTTTTTTTTTTTTTTTTTTTTTTTTTTTTTTTAGTTTTTAGTTTAATTAGTTTTAGTTTAGTTTTTTAGTTTAGGTTTTAGTTTAGGTTTAGTTTAGGTTTAGGTTAAGTAGAAGAAGAAGAGAAGAAGAAGAAGAGAAAAAAGGAAGGGAAGAAAAAAAAAGAGAAAAAGAAGAGAAAAGGAAGAGAGAAGAAAAAAGAGAAAGAAGAAGAAGAAGAAGAAGAAGAGGAAGAAGAAGAAGAAAAGAGAGAAGAAGAAGAGGAGGAGGAGAGAGAGAGAGGAAGGAAGAAGAAGAAGAAGAAGAAAAAAAAGAAGAAGAGGAAGAAGAAGAGAGAAGAAGAGGAGGAGGAGGAGGAGGAGGAGAGAAAAGAAGAAGAAGAAGAGAAAGAAGAAGAGAAGAGAAGAAGAAGGAAGAAGAAGAAGAAGAAGAAGAAGAAGAAGAAAGAAGAAGAGAAGAAAAGAGGAAAAAGCCCCGACCCGAAACAGCACCCCGACCCCGACACGGCACCCCGACACCGACACGGCACCCCGACACCTACACGACACCCCGACCCCGACACGACACCCCGACACCCCGACCCGAGACCCGACCCCGACCCCGACCCCGACACGACCCCGACACCCCGACCCCGACCCGACCCCGACCCCGACCCCGACCCGACACCCCGACCCCGAGCCGACCCGACACCCCGACCCGACACCGACACGCACCCCGACCCGGCACCCCGACCCGACACCGACCGACACCCCCCGACCCCGACCGACACCCCGACCCCGACCCCGACCCCGAGCCTGACCCGACACCCCGACCCCGACACCGACACGGCACCCCGACCCCGACCCGGCACCCCGACCCGACACCCCGACCCCGACACGCACCCCGAGACCGACACGACACCCCGACCCCGACACGGCACCCCGAGACCGACACGACACCCCGACCCCCGACACGACACCCCCGACACCCGACCCCGAGACCCCGACCCCGACCCCGACCTCGACCCCGACCCCGACACCCCGACCCCGAGCCTGACCCGACACCCCGACCCCGACACCGACACGGCACCCCGACCCGACACCCCGACCCCGAGACCCCGACCCCGAAAAGGTGTTCTTTGGCCTTCCAGAAGCCGACGGGTCATATATTTGTGAATTATTAGTTAGGTCATATATCTTTCGATTTTGTTATGAAAAACATCATATATAATTGTGTTGATCGGGTAGTTTTAAATGTGCAGTTGTTTCATCGCTGCGAGGTTTGGTGTTCGACGACCTCGCCGTGCGTTTGACGAGCTCTGCCCCTTCGTTCGTGGGTGAGCACAAATGACATGTCCTCCTCCCCCATTAATTATTTGATCTATTCCGATGAAACTTGATAGCTAGATATATATGTGTCTTGAATCATCAGTATGCATAACCAATATGTGTCTCCCGTTCGAAAGCGTCATAGTTATAAATATGCATGCATTTGCATATTTATAACCTTGATTCTTTCGAATTGTCCAACGCTATCCATGGACAGCCCGAGTATGTTTAGATTGGGTTCGTTTTCCCATATGCTTTGCTCCGGATCCGACGCATAAATTTCGTCAGTGCCTCCCCTGTTGTTCTCCGGGTACACATCCTCTCTGTTTATTGCAGAGACGTGTATCAGGAGAACAGCGGGGAGGTGCTGCCGAAATTTTGCGTAGGATCCGGGGCATAGCATGGGAAAATGAACCCAATCTAAACATACTCGGGTGGGATTAGGACCTATCATTACCTATTAGAGTGTAGGTTGCATGGACGTAATAAAATTGACAAAGTAGATCAACTGATGAATACATACATGGTGAATTATATATATATATTTGTTGTGTGTCTAGTAGCTCTGAAAGTCAAGATGAGTGATCGTGCGTGGATGTACACCGGTCACACTGGTCAGAACAAATGGAGCACTGAATGGTTCACAAAAACCAAGGGGTTTGTGCGAGCCGCATTTGCAAATGGCCAGAGGAAAACCTGGTGCCCCTGTTTACGGTGCAGCAATTGGGAAAAGAGGACAGAGGCTGAAATGGGCAAACACCTGCAGAAGAGTGGTTTTACGCCCGATTATACGGTGTGGACATTTCATGGTGAGTCTGCCCAACGTGACCGAGCTGAGGTGGATCGTCGTCGCACCGACGAGCATGGTACCGGTATGGAAAACATGGTGCAAGACTTTGATGATGCTCGGGATTCGGACGAGGAGATGGAGGAATCTGCAAAGGCCTTCAATGAAATGTTGGAGTCTTCAAAACGTCCGCTCCATGAGCACACTGAGCTTTGTCAGTTGGATGCCATCTCACAAGTAATGGCTCTGAAGGCTCAGTTCAACTTGGGCAGAGAATGCTACGATGCAATGATGACAGTATTTGGACGCTTTCTACCCAAAGGCCATGTAATGCCTGCAAACCTGTACCAGTCGGACAAAATCCTCCGTGCACTGAAGATGCCCTATGATAAGATACATGCCTGTGAGAAAGGATGTGTCTTGTTTAGGCTTGACTATGCGGACTTGAACTGTTGTCCCATTTGCAAGTCTTCCAGGTATGTTGTGGTAGACAACGGTATGGGTGAGAAGACACAGACCAAAATCCCCGTTAGTGTTCTTCGGTATATGCCAATCGTACCAAGACTTCAACGTCTTTTCATGGTCGAAGAGACGGCCAGACAGATGACATGGCACAAAACGGGCAAAAGAACCGAACTAGATGCAGATGGGAATCTGATGATTGTACACACATCGGATGGTGTTGCGTGGAAAAAGTTTGATGAATTACATGGTGACAAAGCGGCAGATCCGAGGCATCCTCGAGTCGGCATCAGCACGGATGGGTTCAGTGTGTTTGGTATGACGGCAGCCCAATACAGTTGTTGGCCCGTATTTGTCTTTCCACTCAATCTCCCCCCCGGACAGATTATGCAAAGAAAGAACATTTTCCTGACGTTGATAATTCCAGGGCCCAACTATCCGGGGAAAAATATGAATGTGTACATGCAACCGCTTAAGGACGAATTGCAAGAAGCCTGGGATAATGGGTTCAAGACATACGATGCCTATAGCAAACGGAACTTCATAATGCGTGTCTGGTACATGTACTCGACGCATGACTTGCCGGCGTATGCGCTATTCGTTGGCTGGTGTGTGCATGGAAGGTTCCCGTGCCCCACATGCAAGGGAGCTCTTGAGTTTCGTTGGCTTCAGGCCGGTCGCAAGTTTTCTTGCTTCGACATGCATAGAGAGTTCCTGAATCCTCGCCATAAGTTCAGGAAAGACAAGAAGAACTTCATCAGAGGTAGAGTTGTCAAAAACTCTGCACCACATGCATTGACAGGCCAACAGACCCTGGATCAGTTAAACGCTCTCGAGCCAGATCCCGAGCGTCCAGGGTACTTCAAGGGGTATAATTCTAAGCACGCCTGGACTCACAAAACATGCTTATGGGATCTGCCTTACTTCAAAGACCTCCTTTGCCCACACAACATCGACGTGATGCACACTGAGAAGAATATCGCCGAGGCACTTTTTGGTACATTGTTCGGCATAGATGGGAAGTCAAAGGATAATACTAAGGCTAGAGTCGATCTGGAGGCGCTATGTGATAGGCCGTTACAAAACATGAAAGAACCGAAAGGAAAGCAGAACTGGACGAAGCCAAAGGCATGGTTCAATCTTCGAAGGCCGGCTATGAGGGAAATTATCTTGTGGGTGAAAATGCAGTTGATGTTCCCCGATGGGTATGCAGCGAATCTACAGAGGGGAGCCAGTCTTGATAAATTGAAGATATTTGGTCTCAAGAGTCATGATTGGCACATATGGATTGAGCGGGTAATGCCGGTGATGTTGCGTGGCTTCATCCCTGAGGATGAATGGCTAGTACTGGCAGAACTCAGCTATTTCTTCCGTGTTCTTTGTGCGAAAGAACTATCGCCTGGCGTGCTAGAAGAAATGGAAGAGTTGGCGCCGGAGTTGATCTGCAAGTTAGAGAAGATCTTTCCACCGGGCTTCTTTAATCCAATGCAACATTTGATTTTGCATCTCCCGACCGAGGCAAGATTGGGGGGGCCCGTGCAAAATCGTTGGTGCTACCCAACTGAGAGGATGCAGAAGACGCTTCGACAAAAATGTAAAAATAAACGTAGAATTGAAGCATCGATGGCTGAGGCATTCATCACTGAGGAGGCGGCAAACTTCGTGACAGCACACTACGAAGCCAAAAATCGTCATTTGCATAATCCGAAGCCTCGGTACAATGCTGACGACCCTAAAAAGGGTGGATCCAACCTCAGCCTATTCAAAGGGAATCTCGCACCAGCCAGTGTTTCAAATCCAGTATCTTTGGATAACGAACAATGGCGGACCATTTCGTTGTATATCTTCAACAACCTGATAGAAGTGCGGCCGTACATCGAGTAAGTTCTCGGTACATAGTTTCGCAACTTCTATTTCCTTTGAACTGCTCTTATTCCTGGATATTTCATACAGTCGATACGTCGCCTTATTCTCGTATGGAGCGGTGATCCAAAAGGATTCTGTCGAAGAGTATGAGCTTCTCGCAAAGCAAGGTGGCGGCTATCCCGGTTTCATCTCTTGGTTCAAACAAACGGTAATTTCTATTAGACTTGTAGGCTAATTTGTAGGCGGCTATCCCGGTTTCATTCGCTAATTTGTGTGTAATGCAACAATCCTTTCATATTAAACTTGTAGGCTAATTCAGAGTCTATGGACGCCGAATTGAGACAAGTCGCTAATGGTTTTGACTATAAGGTCCGTTCATTTGACAAATACGACATCAACGGGTATCGCTTTCGTACCTATGGCAAAGAGCTATCTATGGCCGACCGAAAGTCTACAAATTGTTGTGTATCTGCTATCGGCGAAGGAGGTACCGAGTATTATGGGAGAGTTGAAGCAATTTATGAACTTCTATTCTATGGTGAAAACCCACCGAATGTCGTAGTCTTCAAATGTTATTGGTTTCAGCCGAAGGAGACTAGAAGAACTCATGAACATATAGGGCTAGTTGAAATCAACCAAAGCACCCATTTAGATGTTCCTGATGTCTATATTACGGCTCAACAGGCGACCCAAGTATTCTATCTACCGTGGGCCTGCCAAACTAATCCAAATCTGAAAGGTTGGGATGTCGTTTATGAAGTGCCGCCACGTGCTAGACTATCTCCCCCAAAGGAAGAGGATTATGAACCTCACATTAACCCAGACACATATGAAGGAGAATTCTTCCAAGAGACACGTCTTTCCAAAAAGCGTTTCAAGAACCGCTATACTTCACCCCAAAACATTGAAGTAGACAGTGACAGTGAATCCGACATCACCCCAGAGGAGGAACAAGAAGAGCCGGAACAAGAAGAGGTTACTGCTGCGGATGACCTGTCATTGCTTGACCGATTACGTCAAGGTGGCCTTGCACATGTTGATGCCACTGAACCCTATGAGCCCGTCATTGATTATAGTGATGATGATGATTATGCATTTATTGATGATACTGATCGAGATTATTAGTAGTGTCAGGTATTAAATTTTTTAATGTTGTACTTGATGATGATACACTTAAGTGATACACATATTATTATTCATGTCGGTCTTTTTTTTATGTTGTACTAATTTCGTTTACTGTTTGTCATGGCAGGTGTTGAAAGATGGTGGGCGCTGGTCGGGAGCGCGCCAAGGCCCCTTCTTCCTCGGCGCGTGGTCTGAGGTCTTCGATTCCAGACGTACCTCTTCGCCGAGCGTTGCTGGACAGTATGTCCACACCGCCGGGCCCTTCTTCGTCCACCGCGGTGCCCAGCAGGGGACGAGGTAGGAAGAGAGGAGGTGGGGCACGTGGTCGCGGGAGAGGAGGTAGGGTGACTGCTAGGGAGCCTTCCTCGCCGCCACCCCCAGCTGTTTCACCCGAGCACGTGACTGCTAGGGTGGACTCGTCCGAGGAGGAGGCTACACGGACTCCGGTCCACGAGCCTCCGGTCCACGGGTCTTGGGCCCACGAGCCTCGGGTCGACTGGCCTTCGGCCCACGAGAGTTCGGCCCACGAGACCCCGGAGGAGCACACGTCCGGATGGGGTACCTGGCCGGATCAGCCCGAGGAGCCGAGTGGCCATGCTGATGATGGCGGGGAGCCGACTGATCTTGAGGAGGAGGGTGGCACCGTCTACCAGCGTGGTGCTACACGGCTCCCGTCCGTGCCGGCGACCCGCGAGCAGAGGTGGTTGATCTTCCCTGATGGGGAGAGGTACGTAAGTGCATTTAATATTTTTGTACCTTCTGCATTCACGTTTCTTCAAATAACTAATGCGTTGGCCTTGTCATGCTGCAGGGGTTGGGACCACCATCATAGTGTCCGCCGGCCCAACTCCGTCCTTGGAGTTCTTTGCCGGCAAAACTTCCCGGGGTTTGTCACATTGCCTGGTGAGGGTCGGCTTCCAGAGCTTGGGTTGAGCTGGGAGCACTACGTGGCTGCCCCGGCCCCGCCGGATGTCATTATCGACGGTGTCGTGTGCGACACGAGGGCAGACATGGTGATCAGGACGTTCTGGGTAATTTCTCCTTTACACATTTCAAAATCTTCAACTAGCTAGTTATTAATTGTACTAATCAATATTGTCTCATTTGATTGCAGACATTCTACAGGTGTGAGGAGGGATACGAGGAGGAGTGCGCAAATGTTATCGAGAACGTCTGCAAGCGCCTACTCCAGAACTTACGGCACGAGGCTCGGGTGCAGGCTGTTCGAGACTACTACGCCTTGCGTGGTATCAAGAAGACCAAGCCGGCGTGCCGCGATAAGTTCCTGAGTAAGGAGCAGTACATGAAGGTAATTCTTAAGGCCTTCTACTTAAGTTCCTTCATTTAGTAATTCTTAGCCGTAGCGCTCAAGTTTCTATTTGCTAACTTAGGCGCCTCCGAGATGGTGTGCGGATCGGATGGATTGTTGGGAGGTGTTGGTCGATGAGTGGTGCTCACAAGAATGGCTAGCCCTCCACAACCAGGCCAAGGACAAACGTGCCCAAATGGAAGGTGTGCCACACCATCAAGGCAGCTCCAACTTATATCAGTTCGGGCGCAACTGGGTATGTGGTTTGCTTCATGATTCATGCAATTCATTCATCATGCTAGCTTGAGCCCTTTAGTTACTAATTTTCATTGTTTCTCTCTTTCAGGCACGCCACAATAAGGCGGATAAGGTGCCAGAGGTGTACGACCTGTATGCCATGGCCCACACTGGCTCTTACAAGAAAGTCAAGGCTTTCTCTCAGTCTGACCTCGATGATGCAAACAACTTCACCAACATCTCCTCCCACAACAAGCTCGTGAGATATAGAGATGAGGGGAAGGCGAGGAAAGGGGAGGACTTTAACCCGAGCCAGGGTCCCATTGATCCAGAGCTGGTGATGATATCTGGTGGCGGGAGGTCCCATGGCTCCATAGCCATTGGAGATGGACTTATCCGTTGTCCTAGCACTCTCCCAGAGATCAAGGCGCGCCAGTCGAGCTCCGCTCCTGAGATAAGGCCTCGTGAACGGCCAGTGCAACTCGCCATCAAGGTTAGTGATACGTACTCAGCTATCTTTCTCCATTACATTGTGTGCGCTTCCATCAATGATTACAAATGGTCATGTGAGTGGTGTTGCAGGCTGCTATACAGAGTGAGAGAGATAGAACGGAGAAACTTCTGGCGGAGGCGGCGGAGAGGCAGCGGGAGTTGGAGGAGAGGACGACAAAGATGATGGAGGAGGAGAGGGCACGGAATGACATGCAGGCAAGGGCCATGTACGAGCTCCTTGTGGTAAGTTTCTTCTGCAGATTAGCCAAAACATTCATGTAGTGTTTGTCTCATTACTAACTAGTATGACTGAGTCGTCAAAACCAAATGTGCAGTCTGTGTGCGAGAAGACCGGTCAGACCGCTCCGCCGATGCCAGTGATTGCTCCTGGGACCACGGTGAGTTTAATTTGAATGGACATTACTTGCTAGTCTTAACATTTGAGTGTCATAATGCTAACGAGACATTGGAAATGATCTTTGGTGCAGCTTAACTCCAGAAACGCATCGCATGATCCTTCTCCAGCTACCGGCACTAGCCAGCCCGCTCCTACACCTCCCTGATCACGGTAAGTTTCTCTAGTGTTTTGCTTAACAAATGCATAAAGACCTAGACTTAGCTTTATTTCCTCCAATATGCTTACCATAATGACCTAGAGTTAGCTTCTTTTCCTCCAAAATGACCCATTTTACCTAGGTTAGCTTATAAATGATGCAGTTCATCCAAGTTAGCTCAAAAATGACCCATTTTACCTAGATTAGCTCCTAAATGATCCATTTTACCTACGTTAGCTTTAAAATGGCCCATTTCACCTAGGTTAACTCCAAAATGACCCATCTTACCTAGGTTATCTCATAAACGATCCATTTCAACTAATTTAGCTCATAAACGATCCATTTGACCTAAGTGAGCTAAAAAACGATCCATTTCACCTAAATTAGCTCTTAAATGATCCATTTCACCTAAGTTAGCTCAAAAAGATCCATTTCAACTAAATTAGCTCTAAAATGACCCATTTTACGTAGATGAGCTCCTAAATGATCCATTTTACCTACGTTAGCTTTAAAATGACCCATTTCACCTAGGTTAGCTCCAAAATGACCCATTTCACCTAGATTAGCTCCAAAATGACCCATTTCACCTAGGTTAGCTCCAAAATGACCCATTTCACCTTACTTAGCTCAAAAACGATGCCCTTCACCTTAGTTAGCTCATAAACGACCCATTTCAACTAAGTTAGCTCATAAATGATCCATTTCAACTAAGTTAGATCATAAACAACCCATTTCAACTTAGTTAGCTCATATATGATCCATTTCACCTAAGTTAGCTCATATATGATCCATTTCACCTAAGTTAGCTCATAAATGACATATACTTCTTGTTCTAGTCTTCTTCTTGTTCTAGTCACCTATTTCTAACTTTCTTATTTACCATTTTGCAGATTTCATTCACTTCATGGAAGCTAGCTTGCTATGATGGAGTGCTTGCTTTGCTATGTTGATGAAACTTTGCATTGTATCTAGCTTGCTATGATGGATGGAACTATGTGATATGGATCATTGCATCTAACTTGCTATGTTCATGAAACTTTGCATTGTAATATATATATGGATGGAACTATGTGTATGGATGGAACTATGTGTATGGATGGATGTGATATGTGATATGAAACTTATGTGCTGGATATGTGATATGAAACTTATATATTTTCTGTGCAAATTGTGGGATTTAACAAAAAACAGAAAAAACAGACAATATGCAGGCTCTTTGCCGTCTGCCGCAGACGGCAAAGAAGCCACGTGGCAGCCAACTGTGCTTCCTGGGAGCTTCCTGGGAGCTGACCCATTTGGTCAGTTTGCCTACAGTGGCAGACGGCAAAGACTTTGCCGTCCGTGGCAGACGGCAAAGAACCTGCACTTTGCCATCAGTGGCAGACGGCAAAGAACCTGCCATCTAGTGACGTGTACATGACATCATAAGGCGGACGGCAAAGACCAAAGGCTCTTTGCCGTCTGCGGCGGACGGCAAAGGTCTGCCGTTAGCCACTTAACGGACTGACAGCGCAATTATTGCCGTCCGCCCTCTTTGCCGTCCGCCGCAGACGGCAAAGAGCCTTTGCCGTCCGCCGCCAGGAAGCAGACGGCAAAGCAGCTATTTACCGTAGCCTTCTTTGCCGGAGCCTTTTGCCGTCCGCGGCTGACGGCAAAGGTCTTTGCCGTCCGCGGCTGACGGCAAAGGTCTTTGCCGTCCGCGGCTGACGGCAAAGGTCTTTGCCGTCCGCCTTTCGAGCCTTTGTCGTCCGCCATGGCAGACGGCAAAGTAGCTGTTTCCTGTAGTGTATACTCAGAATGTCTGGGTACCACAACCACTTGACTCAACTGGGAGTTAATCTTCCTGATGATTGTGTCACTGATAGAGTTCTTCAATCACTGCCACCAAGCTACAAAAGCTTCGTGATGAACTATAATATGCAAGGGATGGATAAGACAATTCCCGAGCTATTCGCGATGCTAAAGGCTGCGGAGGTAGAAATCAAGAAGGAGCATCAAGTGTTGATGGTTAACAAGACCACTAGTTTCAAGAAGAAGGGCAAAGGGAAGAAGTGGAACTTCAAGAAGAACGGCAAGCAAGTTGCTGCTCAAGTGAAGAAGCCCAAGTCTGGACCTAAGCCTGAGACTGAGTGCTTCTACTGCAAAGGGACTGGTCACTAGAAGCGGAACTGCCCCAAGTATTTGGCAGATAAGAAGGATGGCAAAGTGAAAGGTATATTTGATATACATGTTATTGATGTGTACCTTACTAATGCTTGTAGTAGCGCCTGGGTATTTGATACTGGTTCTGTTTCTCATATTTGCAACTCGAAACAGGGGCTACGGATTAAGCGAAGACTGGCTAAGGACGAGGTGACGATCCACGTAGGAAATGGGTCCAAAGTCGATGTGATCGCGGTCGGCACGCTACCTCTACATCTACCTTCGGCATTAGTTTTAGACCTGAATAATTGTTATTTGGTGCCAGCGTTAAGCATGAACATTATATCTGGATCTTGTTTGATGTGAGACGGTTATTCATTTAAATAGAGAATAATGGTTGTTCTATTTATATGAGTAATATCTTTTATGGTCATGCACCCTTGATGAGTGGTCTATTTTTGTTGAATCTCGATAGTAGTGATGCACATATTCAAAGTATTGAAGCCAAAAGATACAAGTTTAATAATGATAGTGCAACTTATTTGTGGCACTCCCGCTCAAGTCATATTGGTGTAAAGCGCATGAAGAAACTCCATGCTGATGGGCTTTTGGAATGACTTCATTATGAATCACTTGATGCTTGCGAACCATGCCTCATGGGCAAGATGACTAAGACTCCGTTCTCCGGAACAATGGAGTGAGCAATAGACTTATTGGAAATAATACATACTAATGTATGCGGTCCAATGAGTGTTGAGGCTCGCGGTGGGTATCGTTATTTTCTGACCTTCACAGATGATTTGAGCAGATATGGGTATATCTACTTGATGAAACATAAGTCTGAAACATTTGAAAAGTTCAAAGAATTTCAGAGTGAAGTGGAAAATCATCGTAACAATAAAATAAAGTTTCTACGATCTGATCGTGGAGGTGAATATTTGAGTTATGAGTTTGGTCTTCATTTGAAACAATGCGGAATAGTTTCACAACTCACGCCACCTGGAACACCATAGCGTAATGGTGTGTCCGAACGTCGTAACCACACTTTATTAGATATGGTGCGATCTATGATGTCTCTTACTGATTTACCACTATCGTTTTGGGGTTATGCTTTAGAGACGGCTGCATTCACGTTAAATAGGGCACCATCTAAATCTGTTGAGGCGACACCATATGAACTGTGGTTTGGCAAGAAACCCAAGTTGTCGTTTCTTAAAGTTTGGGGCTGCAATGCTTATGTTAAAAAGCTTCAAACTGATACGCTCGAACCCAAATTGGAGAAATGTGTCTTCATATGATACCCAAAGGGAAATGTTGGGAACACCTTCTATCACAAATCCGAAGCCAAGATATTCGTTGCTAAGAATGGATCCTTTCTAGAGAAGGAGTTTCTCTCGAAAGAAGTGAGTGGGAGGAAAGTAGAACTTGATGAGGTAGTCGTACCTTCTCCCGAATTAGAAAGTAGTTCATCACAGAAATCAGTTCCAGTGATTCCTACACCAATTAGTGAGGAAGCTAATGATGATGATCATGAAACTTCTGATCAAGTTACTACCAAACCTCGTAGGTCAACCAGAGTAAGATACACACAAGAGTGGTACGGTAATCTTGTTCTGGAGGTCATGTTACTTGACCATGATGAACCTATGAACTATGAGGAAGCGATGATGACCCAAGATTCTGCGTAATGGCTTGAGGCCATGAAATCTAAGATGGGATCCATGTATGAGAACAAAGTGTGGACTTTGATTGACTTGCCCGATGATCGGCAAGCCATAGAGAATAAATGGATCTTCAAGAAGAAGACTGACGCTGACGGTAATGTTACTGTCTAGAAAGCTCGACTTGTTGCGAAAGGTTTTCGACAAGTTCAAGGAGTTCACTACGATGAGACCATCTCACCCGTAGCGATGCTTAAGTCTATCCGAATCATCTTAGCAATTGCCGCATTTCATGATTATGAAATCTGGCAAATGGATGTCAAAACTGCATTCCTTAATGGATATTTTAAAGAAGAGTTGTATATGATGCAACCAGAAGGTTTTTTTGATCCAAAATGTGCTAACAAAGTGTGCAAGCTCCAGCCATCCATTTATGGACTGGTGCAAGCCTATCGGTGTTGGAATATACGTTTTGATAATGTGATTAAAACATATGGTTTTATACAGACTTTTGGAGAAGCCTGTATTTACAAGAAAGTGAGTGGGAGCTCTGTAGCCTTTCTGATATTATATGCGGATGCCATATTGTTGATCGGAAATGATACTGAATTTCTGAATAGCATAAAAGGATACTTGAATAAGAATTTTTCAATGAAAGACCTCGGTGAAGATGCTTATATATTGGGCATCAAGATCTATAGAGATAGATCAAGACGCTTAATTGGACTTTCACAAAGCACATACCTTGATAAAGTTTTGAAGAAGTTCAAAATGGATCAGTCAAAGAAAGGGTTTTGCCTGTGTTACAAGGTGTGAAGTTGAGTCAGACTCAATGCCCGACCACTGCAGAAGATAGAGAGAAAATGAAAGTCATTCCCTATGCCTCAGCCATAGGTTCTATCATGTATGCAATGCTGTGTACCAGACCTGATGTGTGCCTTAGTATTAGTTTAGTAGGGAGGTACCAAAGTAATCCAGGAGTGGATCACTGGATAGTGGTCAGGAACATCTTGAAATACCTGAAAAGGACTAAGGATATGTTTCTCGTTTATGGAGGTGACAAAGAGCTCGTCGTAAATGGTTACGTCGATGCAAGCTTTGACACTGGTCCGGATGACTCTAAGTCACAAACCGGATACGTATTTATATTGAATGGTGGAGCTGTCAGTTGGTGCAGTTCCAAGCAGAGCGTCGTGGCGGGATCTACGTGTGAAGCGGAGTACATAGCTGCTTCGGAAGCAGCAAATGAAGGAGTCTAGATGAAGGAGTTCATATCCAATCTAGGTGTAATGCCTAGTGCATTGGGTCCAATGAAAATCTTTTGTGACTATACTGGTGCAATTGCCTTGGCAAAGGAATCCAGATTTCACAACAGAACCAAGCACATCAAAAGACGCTTCAATTCCATCCGTGATCAAGTCAAGGAAGGAGACATAGAGATTTGCAAGATACATATGGATCTGAATGTTGCAGACCCATTGACTAAGCCTCTCTCACGAGCAAAACATGATCAATACCAAGACTCCATGGGTGTGAGAATCATTACTATGTAATCTAGATTATTTATTCTAGTGCAAGTGGGAGATTGAAGGAAATATACCCTAGAGGCAATAATAAAGTTGTTATTTATATTTCCTTATATCATGATAAATGTTTATTATTCATGCTAGAATTGTATTAACCGGAAACTTAGTACATGTGTGAATATATAGACAAACATAGTGTCCCTAGTATGCCTCTACTTGATTAGCTCGTTAATCAAAGATGGTTAAGTTTCCTAGCCATAGACATGTGTTGTCATTTGATTAACGGGATCACATCATTAGACAATGATGTGATGGACAAGATCACATCATTAGAGAATGATGTGAAGGACAAGACCCATCCGTTAGCTTAGCATAATGATAGTTTTGTTTTTTCTGCTATTGCTTTCTTCATGACTTATACACGTTCCTATGACTACGAGATTATGCAACTCCCGAATACCGGAGGAATACCTTGTGTGCTATCAAGCGTCACAACGTAACTGGGTGATTATAAAGATCGTGATTAGGATTTGTCACTCCGTGTATCGGAGAGGTATCTCTAGGCCCTCTCGGTAATGCTCATCACTATAAGCCTTGCAAGCAATGTGACTAATGAGTTAGTTGCGGGATGATGCATTACAAAACGAGTAAAGAGACCTGCCGATAATGAGATTGAACTAGGTATGATGATACCGACGATCGAATCTCGGGCAAGTAACATACCGATGACAAAGGGAACAACGTATGTTGTTGTGCGGTTGACTGATAAAGATCTTCGTAGAATATGTAGGAGCCAATATGAGCATCCAGGTTCCGCTATTGGTTATTGACCGGAGATGTGTCTCGGTCATGTCTACATAGTTCTCGAACCCATAGGGTCCGCACGCTTAACGTTTGATGACGATTTGTATTATGAGTTATGTGTTTTGTTCGGAGTCCCGAATTAGATCATGGACATGACGAGGAGTCTCGAGATGGCCGAGACATAAAATTGATATATTGGAAGGTTATGTTTGGACACTGGAATGGTTTCGGGAAGGTTCGGGCATTTTCCGGAGTACCGGGGGTTACCGGAACCCCCGGGGAGTTAATGGGCCTTCATGTGCCCTAGTGGAGAGAGGAGGCAGCGGCCAGGTGGTGGCGCGTGCCCCCAAGCCCAATCGGAATTGGACTAGGGTTGGGGGGGTGGCCACCCTTTCCTTCTCTCCTTCTCCTCCTTCCCTCCTTCTCCTAGTGGGAATAGGAAAGGGGGGCGAATCCTACTTGGACCGGGAGTCCAAGTAGGACTCCCCATGGCGCGCCCCCCTTGGGCCGGCCACCTCTCCCCCCTTTATACACATGGGAGGGGGGCACCCCAAAGACACACCAAGCCTTCTCTTAGCCGTGTGTGCTGGCCCCCTCCACAGTTACACACCTCGGTCATATCTTCGTAGTTATTAAGCGAAGACCTGCACCAGTAACTTCATCATCACCGTCGTCACGCCGTCGTGCTGACGGAATTGTCCCTCGGCCTCAATTGGATCAAGAGTTCGAGGGACGTCATCGAGCTGAACGTGTACTGAATGCGGAGGTGCCGTACGTTCGATGCTTGGATCGGTTGCATCGCGAAGATGTTCGGCTACATCAACCACGTTACTAAACGCTTCCGCTTTCGGTCTACGAGGGTACATGGACACACTCTCCCCGCTCGTTGCTATGCATCTCCTAGATAGATCTTGCGTGATCGTAGGTAAAAATTTTCAAATACTGCGTTCCCCAACAATATATAATCCTCCACCCCCTTCTCCATTTGAGAGAGAGCCATCAGAACATGCCTACACTTCCACTACTCATTTTCTGAGAGAGAACCACCTACTAATGTGTTGAGACTTAGATATTCCAATCCAACCAAAAGAATCTTGATCTCTAGCCTTCCCCAAGTTGCTTTCCACTCAAATCATCTTTCCACCATAGCCAAATCTGTGTGAGAGAGAGAGTTGAGTGTAGGGGAGACTATCATTTGAAGCACAAGAGCAAGGAGTTCATCATCATCAACCATCTACTACCTTTTAGAGAGTGGTGTCTCCTAGATTGGTTAGGTGTCACGTGGGAGCCTCCGACAACATTGTGGAGTTGAACCGAGGAGTTTTTAAGGGCAAGGAGATCACCTACTTCGTGAAGATCTACATGAGTGAGGCAAGTCCTTCATGGGCGATGTCCATGGTGGGATAGACAAGGTTGCTTCTTCGTGGACCATTCGTTGGTGGAGCCCTCCATGGAATCGCACAACCGTTACCCTTCGTGGGTTGAAGTTTCCATCAACGTGGATGTACGATAGAACCACCTATCGGAACCGCGCCAAATATCTTCGTTTCTACATTGTGTTTGCACACTCCAATCCCATCCCTTTACTTTCTTGCAATTAGCATGCTTTACTCTTTCTGCTGCTCATACTCTTGCCATGCTCGCTTGAAATGTATTGTGAATGCTTAAACTTGTGCTAAAATTCCACCTTAACTTGAAGAACTTAAAACTGCCACTTTTGCTTGTTGAGGGTCTATTCACCCCCCTCTAGACACATCTTCTTAATCCTTTCAATTGGTATAAAGCATTGGTCTCCATTGCTTTGGTTTAATCACCATTGGAGGAAGATCGATGAGTCTACGATTAGGAGTATTAGACGTAGAGTGCCTATGCTTGACGGAGAGTTCTATAGTGCTTGGAAAAATGAGATGCTTGAGATTTTCAATGAATATAATTTGAAAAATTATATTACTAGCCCTTGTGTGCCTCCTATTGATCCCTTGAATCCTACCCCCGATGAGTATCTTGACATGACCCGCATTCTTAGAGCTATTGATCTTATCATAAGAGGATTGCGTAGAAATTTGCTTGTATGCTTGACTAAATTTCAATGTGCTTATACCATATGGAGGTACCTTGAGGAGCGCTTTCCAAACTAGTCCTTAAAAAATCTAGATGAGATTCTTCAAAAGTCCATAGCTTTTCATAAAATGAATCCTAGTGGTCCTAAATTTGGTGATTGTCTCTTTGAGCTTCATGACCTCATGTGTGCAAAAGGAGATGTTAGAGTCATTAGTAGCATCATTTCTCAAGTCATTAGAATTCATAAAGATCCACATTGCCATAGTCATAAAGCTAATGAATCACTCTCTCTAGGTGATGACCAATCACAAGACGATGTTGAACATGGATATGATGATGAGGATGATGACAGTGCCTTTGATGTTGATGAGTCAATAAGACACTTTGGTGTTATGGCTAACCTTCGTGGTTACATGGCCGGAGGAAATGAATGGGTTCTTGATAGTAGATGTACCGATCACATGATAGGAGACAAGGATATGTTTCGAGAGCTTGCTGAAAATGATGGTCCCCAAAAGTATGTCACTTTTGGTGATAACTCAAAGGGTAAGGTGGTTGGCCTTGGTAAGGTGGCCATCTCACATGACAGCTCTATCCAAAATGTTATGCTCGTTGAATCTCTTGGCTACAATTTATTTTATGTATCTAGACTAGCCGATTTCGGTTTCAATGTTCTATTCACTGAAGTAGATTACCAAGTGTTTCGAAGAGATAATCATAATATGGTCTTTACCGGTATACGTAGAGGTGATCTATACATTGTTCATTTCACTAAAAGAGATCAACCTAGAACTTGGTTAATTGCTAAATCTTCTAAAGGTTGGTTGTGGCATAGAAGGTTAGGTCATGTGGGCATGCGAAATCTTAATAAGCTTATTAAAGGTGATCATATCCTTGGTGTTAAAGATGTCATATTTGTCAAGGATAGACTTTGCAGTGCTTGTCAAGCAGGAAAACAAGTTGGAGAAAGTCATCCTGTGAAGAACATCAGGACCATGAGAAGACCGCTCGAGCTACTTCATATGGATCTTTTTGGTCCCAACGCCTACAAGAGTCTCGGTGGTACCTCGTTCGGATTGGTCATTGTTTATGAGTTTTCAAGATTTACATGGGTGCTCTTTCTTGATGATAAATTGTAGGTCCAAAAGATCTTCAAGATCTTCGCTAGGAAGGCCCAAAATCAATTTTAAGTGAAGATCAAGAAGGTTCGGAGCGATAATGGAATGGAGTTCAAGAACGCTAATGTGGATACCTTTCTTGACGAAGAAGGGATTTCACATGAGTTCTCGGCTACGTACACACCTCAACAAAATGGAGTTGTTGAGAGGAAGAACCGGACACTTATTGAGATGGCAAGAACAATGCTTGATGAATACAAGATGCCAAAACACTTTTGGGCAGAACCGGTTGTGATGCGGAGCATCCTACGGTCATCCCCATGGACCTACCATCGTATCATCAAGTGCCAAGAGGACCTATGATACGAGCACGAGCTAGAGCTCTCGAGAACGAGGTTACTTCCTTCCTTACTGATATCACATATGATCCACTCGAGACATGGCTACTACCTAAGTCCGAGACGTTGTGCATGATTAGGTGTCAAGAGGACCCTCCCGAAGATGCTCGTGAAGACGGACAAGCCGCCAAGTCCATGGCTGAAGAGGAATGCCGGTAGGAGAAGAAGGCAGCTCCAGGACCCGGACATCCGGCCGCTGGAGACATCAACTACACCAGCAACCCAGCCGCCAAGCACCTACACGCCTTGGACATCTGGCCCCAGCCCAGACATCCGGCTCGACGCCCGGAAATCCGGCACCCTCTATCCAGAGAGCACCGAGGCTGACCCCGCCAGCCCGGACATCCGGACCCCGTGCCCGGACATCTGGCCCATCCCGAGCCGCCGGATATCCGACCCCAAGGCCCGGACATCCGGACAAGCTCCGTCCAGAGAACAGAAGAGAAGCTCCCGTCAGCCCGGACATCCGGCCCCAGCCCCGGACATCCGGCTGCTCATGAAGGCCCGGACAGCCGGCCCTACGCCTAGACATCTGGCCCCGTCTATCTGCGCATAGCAAAGGGCCGAGGCCCATGTACCCCCTCGCCCACCTAGACTATATATACTCCTCCTCCCTCTTTCTAGGGTTAGCGTTGTGATAGCTCATTTGTGAGATAGAGCCTCGCTCATCCATACGGATCTACTCCTTGAGAGAGACCGCGGCCCCTCTACGGAGAAGATCCCCCTTGGATTCAAGACCCCCTCTTGGGTGGCCCCATCAAAACCTCCTCACGGAGAATAACCGGTTACCTTTGTATCGTCCTTTGTTGATCATGGATCTTGTATCTCCTCCCATGTTTCGAGGATCTAGCATATTCGTGACCGTATCTTGTTGATTTGAGTGATTCTCTTGCGTTTTCCCTCGTGTTTCCCCTCGTGTTCTTCATGTTCTTAGTTGGGATCCGCTCCTTTCATGAAAGATCGGCCATCTAGGGTTCCACCCTACATCATCTTGGTATCATGAGCCACGTTGATCACGATTTCGGAGCCCCCTCTCTTTGTTTTCTAGCCTTATTTTGTTGATTTTATTCCTAATTCAAAAATTCCCCACAAAAATAGCCCCAAAATGATTCTTGTGATTTGTTGGTGTGATGAAGTTTTGTTGGATTTGATCCGTGGGTTTCGTGTGTTGCAGGTAGATCTAGCTTTCCACCATCTTTTCCCCAATTTCCATCCACAGAATCTTCTGAATTTTGCCCCGGATTTGACCTCTCCACGCGGAGTTCCTCGAGTTTGTCCACGCATCCAGAGCCCGGACATCCGGCCCGACAACCCGGACATCCAGCCATCCAGCCCGGACCTCTGGCCCCTGACAGTAGCACTTCTGTCCACCGCTCCGTTTCCCGCCTAACTTTCATCAAATTTTGACCTGGTGCCCACTTCCACTTCCACATACCACCACCACTTCCGCATAGCACCACCATAGCCTTCCCGCTACCACCTCCAACAATTTTGACACGTTTTGCTTTGAGAATTTGAGTTGCGGTTCCCGTGTCCTATTGTGTTTCGGCTATTTAGGTATGGTTTGACATTGAGATCACCGCCGCTCATCTTCGCCACAGATTCGTCATCAACAACGACAACTCCACCATTTTGCCACCATACCACGATCGGTAACTTCATCTTGGTATAGTGATATCTCATCATTGTACATTCTTGCAATTGCATTGATGACCACCATAGACCATTTTGCGTAGCTTACCCATCGGGACTAGCCTTTGAGTATTACCCAGTGATATCTCATCATCATACTTCCCATAGCATACACTCAATTTCTATCTTGGTTCGTGAAGCATTGCATGAGAAAGGAGCTCAAATACAAAGAGCTAAACAAGCTTTTAAGAAAAAGGGAAAGATAAGCAAAGAGCTTATAAGCAACAACCATACCATCATACTACATTAAGATTGTCATACTCGATCATCTTGGATCATATCATCGGAATACCATACATATAGCATACTTGGGATAGAAGTTGTTGCATTTTTGCTTAGCAGGTTGTGCACAACTTTCGCATACGCCTATTATGCAATCGTGCTAGCGTCTCTCTAGTGTTGTGCAACAAGAGCATTTTCGTGGATTCCACATTTTGGCTCATCCCTTGGTTGCACGACCCCACTTATTTATTTGCGTGTGTGTTTCCGTGTACCATATCTTTCTATTAGTCTACTTGTTGCATTTGCAAATTTGCGAATCTTTTCCAACATTATTGAGTCTCACTTACAATTTCCTCAAATTTTGTTCCACCATTCTAACCGAGCTCCACTATAAGCTTTTACTTGTGTAGGTGTGAGAAATCGACAAGAATTGGTATTGTGCTATTGCCTTATTACACATTGGAGTGATCATTGATCCATCTTCAACATCGGTCAAGGTACATTTGGTATAAGTTCTTCTCTTTCTCCCACTCACATATTTGTTTGGAATGATGGTTAGGCCAAGTACTTCTACCAACCCACTCTTCCTTGAGCACGATGACGACCCGAACAACTACGTCACCAAGCTACTCCTATTTGGTACACAAGGAGCTTTGCATGAAGAGCAACTAGCAATGAGCGACCGCATCGACAACCTCGCCACCGACTTGCGACTCTCCGAGCAACATACAAGAGACTACTTCGACAACAAGCTCGATGAACAAAAGCAAGAGAACAATGCAAGAATGGACGAGATTCGTGCCTTGTTGGTAAACCGCTCTTCTACCACTTGGTCCTACTCAAGAAGGAGCCTCTCAAGTCGGCACTCCGACGACACTATCTCCGGCTCAAGTACACCGACATCGAACACTCTTCACCGAGCCGCGCGTCAAGACCGTCACACCAACCGCAACCCTCTACATGACAACAACCTCAAGAGCAAGCTCGCGTGCAAGAACATTGACACCATCAAAACCAAGCTACATTCGTGCAAGCACAAGAACAGCAACATCAACGCCAACGAGAAAAAGAGGAACGAGCGCGACAACACCAAGATGCACAAGATGCCGAGGCACAACATCAAGAACAACAACTACGTGAAGCTCAAGCACTTGAAGCGCAACGTGCCCTTCGTGATTCAAGTCGAGCTGTAGCCAACCGAGGCCGACAAGCTCGTGAGCATCAAGAAGCGCTTCACGATGAAGTTCAAGAGAGGATTTGTCACTCACGCGTGCATCGTCAAGTTCCCCAAGCTCCTCGTCTACCTAGACAAGCTTCACCACAAGCTCACCAAGAACATCAAGTTCACCACGAGCAAGATAACAATGGAAATACTCCAAGACAAGAACAACATCAGGTCGACAACCCTCCTCGCCAAGAGCAACATGAGTTTGTCAATCCTCAACGACTTGGGCGTCATCATCCCCGACCCCAACACAATGAAGAACAACACTAAGGCAAGCTCAAGTTCACCATTCCCATGTTCACCGAAAGCAATGACTCCGAAGAGTACATATCATGGGCATTGAAGGTCGACAAGATCTTTCGCTTGCACAACTATGAAGAAGAGAAGAAGATCGCGATGGCATCCCTTGAGTTCCAAGACTACGTCCTCATTTGGTGGGAACAAGTCATTGAGCACCGATCGGAAAGAGGTGAACCACCCATCACAACTTGGGCGCAAATGAAGGATGTCATGAGAGCACATTTCGTGCCAACCTACTACAACCGCGACCTCTTCAAGAAACTCCAACTCCTCAAGCAAGGAACCAAGAGCGTTGAAGAGTACTACGAGGAAATGGACATTGCCATGATACGAGCCAATGTCATGGAAGATGATGAGCAAACTATGGCACGTTTCTTGAATGGGCTAAATCATCCTATCAAGAAGATCGCCGATTTGCAACCATATTCGAACCTCATCGAGCTAGTGCTCAAGCTACCAAGGCGGAACGTCAAGTGCAAGATGACTTCAAGTACGCCAAGTTCTCATCCAAGTCCTATGGCTTCTCCAACACCCAAGCTTCAACGACTCCAAGACCTTCTACTTCAACCAAGCCATCTACAAGCAACGGCGACAAGTCAAGTTACAAGAAAACTTTGAAAACTTCAAGTCATCCTCCTACTACAAGCAACTTCAAGCCAAGAGCTTCCTCATCATCTACCCCAACCGATGAGACCATCAAGACAAGTTCCTACAAATGCTTCACATGCGGCGGACGAGGCCACAAGTCCTTTGAGTGTACAAACAAGCGCACAATGATCCTCAACGACGACGGAACCTATGACTCCATGAGTGAAGGAGAAATGGAAGCCCTTGAGCAAGTGGCCATGCACCGGCAAGTGAACGACGATGAAGATGATCAAGTCTTTTGTGACGAAGATTCGAGCCCCACTCTCGTTGTCTCCAAGGTCTTGACTCTTCAACATCAACAAGAATAAGACCAAAGATGCCATATCTTCCACACCAAGGCCGGCATCAATGGAAGGTCTGTCAAGGTCATCATCGATGGAGGGAGTTGCCATAACTTAGCAAGTGAATAACTATGCTCCAAGCTCCAATGAGCCAAGGTGAAGCACCCGCGCTCCTACAAAGTTCAATGGCTAAGCGATTCTGGCACTCTCCAAGTCGAGCATAGGGTACAAGTCTCCTTCAAGATTGGAGCATACGAAGACACTTTGGAGTGTGATGTTGTTCCTATGACCGTTTGCCACCTCCTTCTTGGACGGCCATGGCAATTCAACCAAGGTGTCATCCGAAATGGGCGTACAAATCGCTATAGCTTCAAGATGAAAGGAAAGGAGTATGTGCTATGACCTATGTCTCCAAGCCAAGTGATCACCAACAAGCAAGCCACCCATCGTGGAGATAATAGTGAGAGAGCGAACCACCAAAAAGAGAGTGAGCGCCATAAGCCAAAATTGAGTGCCTCCACGATGAGCGACAAGAAAAACTTAGTCCTATTTGCCACCAAACATGAGATGAGAGAAGAGTGTGGGAACCCATGAAGTGTTATGCACTATGTCCTTTTGTGCAAGGACGAAGCACCAAAAGCTAACACCTCTCACAATCTACCTTTAGTGTTATCTTCTCTATTGCAGGAATTCCAAGATGTTTTCCCCGACGAGCTACCTCCGGGTCTACCTCCACTACGAGGCATCGAGCACCTCATCGACCTCATCCCCGGAGCACCACTTCCGAACAAGGCTCCATATTGCGTCAACCCCGAAGAAACCAAAGAAATACAAAGGAAAGTAAAACATCTCATAGACCATGGAGATGTGCGTGAAAGTTTGAGTCCTTGTGCCGTACCGGTCATTCTTGTGCCAAAAAGAAACGGTAGCTTTCACATGTGTTTCGATTGTAGACCTATCAACGCTATCACTATTCGCTATAGGCAACCCATTCCACGCCTTGATGATATGCTAGATGAACTTAGCGGTGCCACTTTTTTCTCCAAAATCGATCTCAAGACTGGTTACTATCAAATACACATACAAGAGGATGATGAATGGAAAACCGCTTTCAAAACAAAGTTTGGTTTGTATGAGTGGTTAGTTATGCCTATGGGTTATCGGAACCACCAGGTACTTTCATGCGTCTTATGCATTATGTGTTTCACCCTTACATTGGTGGGTTCGTTGTGGTCTACTTCGACGATCCAAATCTCTCAAATATCATGTCACCCACCATCGGACCGTGTTGCAAACTCTTCGAAAAGAGTGTCTCTATGCGAATATGGACAAATGCCTTTTTGGCGTTGATAAGCTTGTTTTCTTGGGTTTTGTAGTATCTTCCAAGGGTGTTCATGTTGATGAATCTAAGATCAATGCTATAAACACTTGGCCCCAACCAACCAATTTGCAACAAGTGCGCATTTTTCTTGGTTTAGCCGGTTTCTACCGTAGATTTTTAAAGGACTTTAGCACTATTGCGTCTCCTTTACATGCTTTGAGAAAGAAGAATGCACCCTTTGTTTGGGGACCATCTCAATATAGCGCATTCAATGAGCTTAAGAATTTGCTTACTCATGCCCCCGTGCTTGCTTTACCCAACTTTGACAAACCTTTTGAAATTCATTGCGATGCTAGTGGTAATGGCATAAGAGGTGTGTTAACGCAAGACAAGCGCCTTGTACATCAGGTTGAGACAGCTTGTCATGCAACAAATCGACTATATCTTCACAAGCTTCTCGGCAAGACGGCATACGAGTTTCTCACCGGTAATAAACCCGAAGTTGGATACTTTCGAGTATTTGGCTCAAAGTGTTACATTCCTGATAAGCATCGTCATTCAAAATTTGCCCCTAAATCTCATGAAAGTTTCCTACTCGGTTATGGCTCAAACTCTCACACTTACCGTGTCTACAACAATTTCACCCGAAAGGTTGAAGAGACGGTAGATGTGAAGTTTGATAATTCTAACGGCTCGCAAGTAGAGCAATTGCCAATTGATGTAGGAGACAAAGATCCATCGGAAGCAATTCAAGACTTGTCTATTGGCAAGATTCGCCCAACGAAGGTGAAGGAGAGTACCTCATCCATTCAAGTGGAAGCCTCAACTTCACGACAAGGTGAACCACAAGTTGACTTGGAGGCATCTACAAGTGGAACATGTAACGACGAAGGGAATGAGGAAGTACAACAAGATGAACGTCATCGACCTCCTTCTCCACATCCAGAAGAGAACAATAACGCCAACAACAATGAAGAAGGACAAGAAGAAGAAGAAGAAGAAGACAATGAAGAGGATGTTCCACCCGACCCAAACAAAAGCTCTCACGAGTTAGAGCAAGAGTCTCAAGAGATCATCCCGTTGAAGATGATATTCAAACCGGGAGAACTACTCGCTCTAAAACTCATTTGGCAAACTTTTGTGAACATTACTCATTCATTTATAGTATTGAACCTATGAATGTTGAAGAAGCTCTTGATGATCTAGATTGGGTGAACGCTATGCATGAAGAGCTACACAATTTCGAGGGGAATCAAGTGTGGACATTGGTAGAAAAGCCGGACAACAATCTCAAGGTCATGGAACAAAGTGGGTGTTTCGGAATAAGCAAGATGAGGATGGACAAGTTGTACGCAACAAGGCCCGTCTCGTCGCCCAAGGCTACACTCGAGTCGAAGGTATGGACTATGGTGAGACATATGCCCCCGTTGCTAGACTTGAGTCCATACACATCTTATTTGCTTATGCCAATCACCATGATATCGCTTTATACCAAATGGACATTAAAAGTGCTTTTCTAAATGGTGAAATTGAGGAGGAAGTCTGTGTTAAACAACCTCCCGGCTTTGTTAATCCGAAGAAACCCGATCATGTTTACAAAATTCACAAAGCTCTTTATGGTCTTAAACAAGCTCCTAGAGCATGGTATAAATGCTTGACCAAATTCCTTATTGAAAAAGACTTTGAAATTGGGAACTTGATTCTACTCTTTTACTAAAAGGGTTAATGGTGAATTATCCGTGTCCCAAATTTATGTTGATGATATCATATTTGGTTCAACTAACCCTCATTTTAGTGAAAAGTTTGGAAGGCTAATGTCGGAGAAGTTTGAGATGTCTATGATGAGTGAACTCAAATTCTTTCTTGGTTTGCAAATGAAGCAAACTAAGGAAGGTACCTTTGTTTCTCAAACAAAGTATACCAAGGATCTTTTCAAGAAGTTCAACATGCAAAAACGCAAGGGTATGAAAACACCCATGCCTACTAGTGGACATCTTGACTTGACTAAGGATGGCAAACCGGTTGACCAAAAGGTTTACCGCTCTATGATTGGTTCATTTACCTTGTGCCTCCTGTCCGATATTATGCTAAGTGTGTGCATGTGTGCATGATATCAAGCAGCCCCCAATGTCATCTTAAGGCTGTGAAAAGTATAGTGAGATTCTTAATTCATACACCAAATTTTGGCATTTGGTATCCTAAGAGGTCTTCCTTTGATCTTGGTGGCTACTCCGACTCAGACTATGCCGGTGACAAGGTTCATAGAAAGTCCACTTAGGGTACTTGTCAATTTCTTCGTAGATCTCTTGTGTCTTGGTCCTCCAAGAAACACAACTTGGTATCCTTATCCACCGCCGAAGCGGAATACATTGCCGTCGGATCATGTTGTGCTCAATTACTTTGGATGACCCAAACCCTTAAGGATTATGGGATACATGTGAAACATGTTCCATTGCTTTGTGATAATGAGAGTGCTATTAAGATTGCTCATAATCTCGTACAACATTATCGAACTAAGCATATTGAAGTTCGTCATCATTTCATTCGAGATCATGTTCCTAAAGGAGACATCAATCTTAAGCATGTTTGTACCGATAAGCAATTGGTGGATATATTCACCAAACCGCTTGATGATAAAGTATTTTGCCGTTTGAGAGGTGAATTGAATATCATTGATGCTTCAAAATTGGAGTAGAAACTCCATTTGGATACATGCAAGGCATCAACCTTTTATGACTAATCCTTGATTTTTTTTTCTTATGATGATGATCATATGTCTTGTATCTATACTTGTACCCTTGCTTGTTATCTAACCCTTGTAGGTACTTGGATGAGCCCAAATCTATGAGATTGCAAGTCACTCACATCTTGAGCAATCTCTACATCACTAAGATTCTACTATATGGTTGTTGAATACAAGGAAGGATGAGCTCACTCAACATATCCTTTGACAATTTCTATATATCAAATTTCATTTGGTAACAAGTCTCATGATAGTCATTTTGGATACACAAGTGCTCTTGCTTGCAAGACTAACTCATGTAGGAAGATGAACTTAAACTACAAGTGGTGCTCCAAACTCTTGATGAACTACATCAACCTTGAGCATCCAACACAAGTTCGACTACATGATCAAGATCAACACCACCACCCAAGGTATGTAATTCCATCTTAGACAAGCTTTACTCCAAGTTATGGGTCAAAGCAACTCAACTAGATGGGAATACATCAAAATGCTTAAACGAAAAATGGTAACACCATTTTGAGCTTAAATGATGAGTATGACCTACAATCAAGTGTTATCACTTGACTCCTCAGTCAATATACTCTAACATAGGTGACTTTGTCGCCGACCCCTTCTAGATGAAGTTCTCTAGTGTTTCTCTATTCACTTTGTGTTTTTGCATATGTTTCTTGTTATCCTGTTTCCCCTTATATATAAAAAACTTCATCTAGATCTCTTTTATTTTGTATGTTTTCTCTGCTTCTTCTGTATCAAATTCATTGCAAATCTTTTAGTTAATTCACTGCAATTCCTTGTGAGGTTTAACTTGTCTAGTGAGATGAGTTGACAAACTTTTTTCTCTACATTGAACTCGGACTCACCGATTCATGCCTATCGGCTAGACCGGCCTACATGGATTACTTGTAGATAGTTCATCGGAACAACCGACATGGACTAACCTGGTCTGCCATATGCACCATCAATGACACTGCCAACTCGGTGTCACTGATGAAAACGGATAGGCGTTACCGATTTCACTACTGAGAAAACTTTTTGCCGTTGGGTATTTCGTTTCTTCTCCAGCTCCACTCAAGGATTCTTATCCTCTACACGCATCTTAAACTACATGCTGCTTTGTAGTGTGTCTCAAGGACCAAACCTATTTGACTCGTGCTTTAGAAGTTCCCTTCTTGGAAATTGATGTCAAAGGGGGAGAGAGAGCACATCAAAGCTTATCACATGGGAGAGAGAGCACTTCTAAGCTTCTCCAGGTGCTTTTTAACAAAAAGAGGAGAGAAGTCACATGTCTTTAAGAGGGGAAAGACATGTCAATATATGGTTGTGTGCAACATTTCCTTCTCTGTTTTCTGTTTCTTTCTTTCTTGCTCTGATTTTCTCTTACACTACTTCTCCCGTTATCCAATATTAGATTCAGGGGGAGAAAGATTCCATATCTAAGGAAGAAAATCTCTGGAATTCACTGCATATCCTTAATCATTTTTCAGGACATGTCTATATCCAAATGTAGTACTAAGTACTCACCCATTACATGTCATCCCAGTCTTGGAACTCTTGTGGTTTCCTTAAATTGCTTTAACTAGAGTGTTCTTGTGTCATCTAACCCTGTTTTCTCAAGTTCACCTCTTCCAAAGACAGCTCAAGACCACAAGGTAAGTATAGGCATCACACTCATGTGTATGAGGATCCCTTGCTGATGTAGATATTGTTTGCAAGAAGGATTCATGAACATCAAGGTACACTTATTTTATCTACATCATTTGCTCTGACGCATATAGCCAACATACATGTAACTCATTGCTTGCTCTGACATGCTTATGCATTCACATGCTCTTATATTCTATCTTTACATGATCGCATACATGTACGGGGAGCCTATGCATATTACATGTCTTTCCAAAGCTTTACTTGTTACTCTTCATATCGTTTATCTAAAGCTTTGATGTATGTTGTCATGAATTACCAAAAAGGGCGAGATTGAAAGCACAAGTGCTCCCTGGGTGATTTTGGTAATGGTCTACTTGCTCAAAGTGCTTAGTGATATTGCTCCAAAACCATCAACCACTTCCTCATTTCCAAATTTATCCAAAACCCAAAGTCAAACTCGGCCCCACCGATTTGATCTATCTGGCGCCACCGAGTTCATTTGACCTAGCCACTGCCAAAAACCCTAGACAATTTGGTCTCACCGATACGGATCTCGGTCTCACCGAGATGGCCTTGCAAAATTTCTGTTGCCTGTTGTAATTATTTCGGTCTTACCGAGATGTCAATCGGTCCCACCGAGTTCGCCTGACCAACTCTCTATTTTCTCATTGTTAAAATCGGTCTCACCAAGTTCATGCAATCGGTCTCACCGAGATGAGGGTTTTCCCTAGCCCTAGCACATCGGTCCCACCGAGTTGATCATGTCGGTCCCTCCGAGATTCCTAACGTTCACATTTTGAACTGAATCGGTCTCATTGAGTTCTTCTATTCGGTCTGACCGAGTTGGGTCCAATGCGTGTAACGGTTGAATTTTGTGTGTATGCTATATATACCCCTCCACCCCGTTCTCCATTTGAGAGAGAGCCATCAGAACGTGCCTACACTTCAACTACTCATTTTCTGAGAGAGGACTACCTACTAATGCGTTGAGACCAAGACATTCCAATCCAACCACAAGAATCTTGATCTCTGGCCTTCCCCAAGTTGCTTTCCACTCAAATCATCTTTCCACCATAGCCAAATCTGTGAGAGAGAGAGCTGAATGTTGGGGAGACTATTATTTGAAGCACAAGAGCAAGGATTTCATGATCAACACACCATCTATTACCTTTTGGAGAGTGGTGTCTTCTAGATTGGTTAGGTGTCACTTGGGAGCCTCCGACAAGATTGTGGAGTTGAACCAAGGAGTTTGTAAGGGCAAGGAGATCGCCTACTTCGTGAAGATCTACCTGGGTGAGGCAAGTCCTTCGTGGGTGATGGCCATGGTGGGATAGACAAAGTTCCTTCTTCGTGGACCCTTCGTGGGTGGAGCCCTCTGTGGACTCGCTGAAAGTCTCCATCAACATGGACGTAAGATAGCACCATCTATCGGAACCACGCCAAAAATCTCTGTGTCTACATTGCGTTTGCCTTCTCCAAACCCTTCCTTTTACCTTGATATGCAATGTTTTACTTTCCGCTGCTACACTCTTAGAATTGCATGTGTAGGTTGATTGCTTGACTTGTGCTAGAGTGCTAAAATCTGTCAAGACTTAAAATTGGGAAAAGGCTAGATTTTTATTTGGTCAAGTAGTGTAATCACCCCCTCCAGACCTACTTTCGATCCTACACTCGCTCAACCGTTACCCTTCGTGGGTTGAAGTCTCCATCAACGTGGATGTACGATAGCACCACCTTTCGGAACCACGCCAAAAATCTCTGTGTCTACATTGCATTTGCACACTCCAATCCCATCCCTTTACTTTCTTGCAATTAGCATGATTTACTCTTTCCGCTGCTCATACTCTTGCCATGCTTGCTTGAATGTATTGTGAATGCTTAAACTTGTGCTAAACCACCTTACTTGAAGAACTTAAAATCTGCCAGTTTTGCTTATTAAGGGTCTAATCACCGCCCTGTAGACACCTCTTCTCGATCCTTTCACCATGGTGCAACGAAAATCTTCAACGGAGTTTGCATCAATGTTGTGTACTCGAATTTTAGTCTTGCCATGCTCGAACCGAGGGAAATGAAAGTGTGAGAGAAAGTCCATTGCAGAGCTTTTTATACGCTTCCCTTTGGTCATCCCTTCCATGATCTAGTTGGTGCAATCAGATTCATCACCAGAGATGTACAAAGTGGCATAGAATTGGAGTATTATTTATGTGTTCCACGGAAGCTGAAATGCAAAGACTTGTGTGAGGCCAAAATCTTTGATATCTTGCAAGACTTGATTAAAGAAGCCAATGTTCTTCATAGCAGCGATATCCGGGAACTCATGACGAATTTTTTTGCAACTATCATATAGGATCCGAGAGTAAAATATAGCCTGTTCTTGAGTCCAGAACCAAGGATATTCAAAGGTGCAAGGCTTGTTGTACGGACTCTCTTGAAAAAAAAGAGGATGAGCTTTCTAATTGTAAAGTGGTTCTTTGACGCCAACGCCTATAGAGAATAACGACAGTTGTTGACGAGGATATGAATATTTGAGCTCATCTTCAACGGAAATCACTTCATTGCCATAAACTACAGAGTCTGAATGATGAGCAGAAACATTTTCACTGTAGAAGGATCAACATCTGAATTTATTTTTGAAGTGTCGAGTAAAATTCGCAGTGGCGAGGGAGCAGACACTTTAGCAGGTGATACTCAAGCTTTATCAAGCACTGGTATTGATGAGGATGTTTTCGGTAGAAGGTTGAGGTGCAAAGGGAGGAACCGATTCATCTGGTCCGTCACGAGCTGGAGAAGCTTGATGCTCAGACTCAGGAATTTCACCTTGTTCTAGTTTTTGGTGCGCTAGGCAGGGGGATCACTTGTGCGAACCCGAGAGCGTAAGTAGCGCGTCATCTTCATCACCATTTTCATCATCGACGGCTCCATCGATTATGGTGCCCAAGAAGAAGTCCGGTGCCGCAGCTCACCCGTCCACCTCGAAGGCCCCGCCGCCCACGACCGCCGATGCCGCGGGGAATGCGGAGGCGCATGAGGATGTGGGTACTGCGGGAAACGGGGTCGGCACAGGCGGCATTGTCACCACCTCCCCCACGACCGAAGCAAGAGCGGGAGGCACTAGAGAAGGACATCACCAACAACATCCCGGCGACCACACTCCGCGAGGTACGGGTAGAGAGATTATTCCTTCTGTCCCCTCCGGCTGGCCGAGGGGCATAGCCACGACAGTGACGTTCGTCCCGAGGCGAATCACAATCCTATGGCCGCCCCCGTCTTTGGCACGGTCGCGGGACATGCACCACGCCCGGAGCAAACTGGCCCAGCCAATGCTCTGAATGGAGTCATTGGCCCGCGCGCGCCATCACCTCGTCACCACGCCATCCTAGCAACTGGCTCCCGAAAACGGGAGCCCAGCGTAGCCACCGCCTGCACCATCAGGAGCTGGGCGTTGCTGCAATCTACATCATCATCACCAATGCTAAGCACTGCTTTGGAGGCCATGGCGCGGTCCCGACTACTACTAAGGTTTCCGCCAACAGCTGATCAGATGGATGACTGGAGAGCCACCATTCAGAATCTGATTGGCTTTGCCGAGGCAGGAGGCTCACAGCGAGCTGGCCCGCCACAGCCTCCCAAGACGATGATGGTGGCCCACGCTATTGGCCATGCGGAAGGGGCCACCCCATGGTGCAATCCCCACCGCGACAACCAGCATGAGGGCCACGAGACCAAGAGCTTGATGACGTCTTGATGGCTTCTTCCGATCCTCAAGTACGTCAAGGCCGATGACGAGCCCCGGAGGACAGGCAGATGGAGGGCGCCCACGTCACCATCGAGCGACGCCGCGACGGCCACCACCTGACCAATGGGCGCGATGGCCCCAACTTCGACGAGCTTGCGCTCGGCAGAGGCGTTTGAGGCTGGGTGCTCCGCCTTCACCCGTGAGCTGCCGCAAGTCCGTTGGTCGTCCGCTCACACGTTCAAGCCAGAGATTCCAGAGAAGTATGATGGGAGACTGAACCTGGCAGAGTCCTTGAGCATCTACACCATCGCTGTTCAAGCTGCCGGGGAAGAGATGAGAAGGTTTTTGCCAACTACTTCCCTTTGGCGCTCAAGCCAAACGTGAGGTCTTGGCTGATGCCTCTGCCGGAGAACTCCATCTCGACCTGGGCTGACCTGTGCCATGAGTTCATTGGCGCCTTCACGGGCGGCCACCAAGAACCAGGACGGCCCAGCGATTTGCAGCTTCTCCCACAGAAGGAAGGAGAGACCCTGTGAAAGTACATGCAGAGGTTCACCCGAGCCCACAGGTATATTCCAGATATCCACCCGACAGCTGTGATAGCTGTGTTCTAGTCCAACGTGCGCAACCGTCGTATGCGTTCTAGGATGAACGTTTGATTGCCCAAGACTGTGGAGGAACTTTACACCTTGGTTGACAAGTTTGCTCAGGTGGAGGAGGGGAGGAAACTCCTTGGAGAAGAGGATGGCATCAACGTCGACTCAGAAGATGACGACGAGGCCACCTGTCAGAAGAAGAACAAGAAGCGCAACAAGAAGCACAAGGATAAAGTACTCACCGTTGAGGGATCGGGCACGCCTAGTACTAGCAAGAAGGCTAATGCCGAAGCCCGCAGCAAGGAAGTTGCTGCATGCACTGACTGCTGGGAGGCTGCGGCTACCGAGAAGGCTGGAAAAGGTGATGGGCCGTATTGCAAGATTAATCGGACCAAGGGCCAAGATCTCCAGGAATGTCATCAGGTTTAGTAGCTCGTGAAGAAGCAGAGGGCTGAATATGAGAAGCATGATGAGGAAAAAGGTCAGAATGGCGGTTGCGGGAGGGCCCGAGGCGGTTGCAATGATGAGAGTGATGGTGCGGACGAAGAGGAAACCAGCGAGCAGGAATTCCACAAGGCCACTTGAGGGAGTCCTGGATTAGGGGGTCCTCGGACAGCCGGACTATATCCTTTGGCCGGACTGTTGGACTATGAAGATACAAGATTGAAGACTTCGACCCGTGTCCGGATGGAACTCTCCTTGGCGTGGAAGGCAAGCTTGGCAATACGGATATGTAGATCTCCTCCCTTGTGACCGACTCCGTGTAACCCTAGCCCCCTCCGGTGTCTATATAAACCGGAGGGTTTAGTCCGTAGGACAACAACAATGATACCATAGGCTAGCTTCTAGGGTTTAGCCTCTACGATCTCATGGTAGATCAACTCTTGTAATACTCATATCATCAAGATCAATCAAGCAGGAAGTAGGGTATTACCTCCATCGAGAGGGCCCGAACCTGGGTAAACATCGTGTCCCCTGCCTCCTGTTACCATCCGCCTTAGATGCACAGTTCGGGACCCCCTACCCGAGATCCGCCGGTTTTGACACCGACATTGGTGCTTTCATTGAGAGTTCCACTGTGTCGTCACCACAAGGTTTGATGGCCCCTTCGATCATCGGCAACGATGCAATCCAGGGTGAGGTTTTTCTCCCCAGACAGATCTTCATATTCGGCGGCTTCGCACTATGGGCCAACTCGCTTGGCCATCTGGAGCAGATCGAAAGCTACGCCCCTGGCCATTAGGTCAGGTTTGGAAGCTTGAACTATACTGCCGACATCCGCGGAGACTTTATCTTCGACGGATTCGAGCCCATGTCAGGTGCGCCGCACAGTCTCGACAGGCATGACTTAGCTCTGCCAACGGACAGTGTTCGGGAGATCGCACCTACAACTACTCCGGCCCTCAATCCGGAACAAATTGCGCCATCTGAGGACGAGTGGATGGACCCCGCCACGGAGGCCGCACACTCAGCGGCGATAGAGCCGAATACTGACTTCACCTCTTATGAGACCCGTGTTGCCGGACATTTGGATTCGTCCCCGGCCACGGGCTCCGAACCGCCTGCGTCCGTGCCTATCGAATCTGATTGGGCACCGATCATGGAGTTTTCCTCCACGGATATCTTTCAGCACTCACCACTGGGCGACGTGCTAAACTCATTGAGGTCTCTCTCCTTGTCAGGAGACTCTTGGCCGAACTATGTCCGTCTAGAATGGGATGCGGACGACGAAGAAATTCGCTGCCCACCCACCACCCACTTAGTAGCCACTGTTGACAATTTAACCGACATGCTGGATTTCGGCTCCGAAGACATCGACGGTATGGACGACGATGCAGGAGACGAACAGGAACCACCCCCCACAGGGCACTTGACTGCCACTTCATCACACGATATATATATGGTGGATACACCCAAAGAAAACAACGACGAGGAACGGAAGGATGCAGCGAAGGATAGCTCCCTCGAGAAGCAACCAAAGCGACGACGTAGGCGCTGCTCCAAATCCCGCCTCGGCAAGAACAGCGATAACAGCGCAAGAAAAAATAACACCCCGGTCGAGTCCAGAGGAAACGACGACCACATTGACCCAGCGACAGAACAGTATGAACCACCGGACGGCGAACATAGTACGGAGCCGCTGTCCGATCATGGCGACGCCGAGGATAAAGCTCATCAACCTCTCTCCGGAGAGGAAAATAGTCCAGACGACGATGCACACATCATCCCGGAAAGGCACTTGGAACAAGAGAACCTCCTTAGAAGGATTATTGCCACTGCGAGGAGTCTGAAGAAGCAGAAGCAAAGGCGTAAGGCCGCGTAGAATACGCTCAACAGTAGATGGAACAAAGTGCCCGACACTGAAGAAAAGTATGGTGGCAGTCGCCACACAAAGAGCTATCCAAAGCGCAAGCTGTTACCTGAAATTCGATGATGAGGCCTTGGAGCCCACACAGCCGAAAAACAAAACGCCTGACCGGTCGGATCGACCACCTCGTGGCCGCGATAGAGCGGCTAACGAGGCCGCACATAAGTCAGCACACGATCTAGGCAAGGACTTGCATCAAAAGGCCGGCGTGACCAGATCCATCTACGGATCTAGGAAGCGTGCTCCAGCGCATAATCAAAACCGAACACTACAACCGTCAGAACTCCATGACACATCCAAATACAGGGGTGGCGCGCACCCCCTATGTTTCACCGATGAGGTGCTGGATCACGAATTTCCAGAGGGATTCCAACCCGTGAACATAGAGGCGTACGACGGAACGACAGACCCTGGGGTCTGGATTGAGGACTTCATCCTCCATATCCATATGGCTCGCGGAGACGATCTCCACGCCATCAAATACTTGCCCCTCAAGTTGAAAGGACCAACTCGGCACTGGCTGAAGAGCCTCCCCGAAAATTCAATTGGCAGTTGGGAGGAGCTTGAGGATGCTTTTAGGGCTAACTTTCAAGGGACATATGTCCGACCTCCGGATGCACACGATTTAAGTCATATAATTCAACAGCCCGGAGAGTCAGCCCGAAAGCTTTGGAACAGATTTCTCACTAATAAGAATCAAATCGTCGACTGCCCGGACGCCGAAGCCTTAGCAGCTTTCAAACACAGCGTCCGAGACGAATGGCTCGCCAGACACCTCGGCCAAGAAAAGCCAAGAACAATGGCAGCCCTAACAAGCCTCATGACCCGCTTTTGCGCGGGCGAAGATAGCTGGCTGGCACGTAGTAGCACCAGCGACCCAGGCACATCTGAAGTCAGGGATGGTAATGGAAAACCACGACGCAGTAAAAGCAAGCGTCGAAATAACGAAGACAGCCCAGACAACACGGCGGTAAACGCCGGATTAGGGGCTCTCGACCCGGTCAGCGGAAAAAGCCTTTCAAAGGCAACAGAGATGGACCGTCCAGCCTAAACAAGATTCTAGACAAATTATGTCAGATTCATGGCACCTCCGATAAACCTGCAAATCACACCCACAGAGAATGCTGGGTCTTCAAGCAGGCCGGCAAGTTAAACGCCGAACACAAGGGGAGGGATACACCAAGTGAAGACGAGGATGAGCCTCGCCAGCAAAGCACTGGGGGACAGAAAAAATTCCCACCAGAGGTCAAAACAGTGAACATGATTCACGTAACAAAAGAAGAAGCAAACATGCACTCCGAGACATACGCGCCGTAGAGCCCGTCACCCCTAAGTCCAACCCTTGGTCGGCCTGCCCGATCACTTTTGATCGCAGGGATCACCTGACAAGTATCCGGCACGGAGGATTGGCTGCCTTGGTGCTAGACCCAATTATCGACGGATACCATCTCACCCAAGTCCTCATGGACGGCGGCAGTAGTCTTAATCTGATATATCAGGACACAGTCCGCAAAATGGGGATAGACCCGACAAGAATCAGCCACAACAATACTACCTTTAAAGGAGTAATACCAGGCCCAGAGGCCCGCTGTACGGGCTCTCTAGTACTAGAGGTTGTATTCGGTTCTCCCGACAACTTCCGAAGTGAAAAGTTAACCTTTGACATCGCTCCATTCCGAAGCGGCTATCAAGCACTACTCGGAAGAACAACTTTCACTCGTTTTAATGCAGTACCGCATTACGCTTCTCTTAAGCTTAAGATGCCCGGTCCACGTGGCATCATCACAGTTAGCGGAAATGTTGAGCGTTCCTTACGCGCGGAGGAACGTGTGGCGGCTTTAGCAGCCGAACACTAAAACGGCCCCTCCAACCAGAATAAACGATCGGTCGTCAAGACCGCGGACACGGCTAGACGAGTCCGGCGCATCACTAGCTGTAACAGCTTAGATAAACCTGAGATTGGTTTGATGGATATACCCCCATAGGCGGTACCAGGGGCTTCCCGCATGTACACAGGACTACAGTTCGGCTCGACCTTACTTAGCTTGAATTTTAATGGTTTATTAAGAATAACCAATTTTTCGCACGACAACTTTCACCTAAGTTCTTCTCTTTTACAGATGATAATCGTGCTACACCCTTCCAGGATACGGCACAACGGAGACACAGGCGCAGACGTGCAGCAGGGCCCCGCTCAAAGGTTTCTTTTTAGATTAAGACCCTGTGTAAACCTTTTTTACTGTCTCTTGTTGCTTCACATCCTCCGGATACTCAGTATAACCGAGAGGGATGCTGACGTTATTGTCATTTCGCCACGTCAGAATAATGCACGTACCTGGACACTCGGGGTTCATTATCAAGGGCGTTACTCAGCCCGGTATATGTTGTAAAGACCGAATACCTTAGGGAGTGTTCGGCGTCGCGAGTTTGGCCTTATATGCATCAGCTCCGAATCATGTCTTTGGTCAAATGTTGGGTTTGCCCGGCTCCCGCGTTTTGCTACCTTACGTTCCGCTCTATCGGCTAAGGTGGCACCGGGAGAACTACTGCGATTGTGCCCTGGTTCATCCGGATGAGCACCTCAGTAGAGAAAGCCGAAAACTGACTGTCATGATAAAGCGCGAGACTGGTCAACCACTCGATGACTTAGGGAATCTTCGGGATTCCTCTGCATTAACGAAGGGCCGGTTTTCCCGGTCATGTACGTACGCGCACCGTATTCGGATAGCCGCGGAAATACCAGGGGCTATATAGTAGCCCCACTATCAAACTCCTATGGTTAAGTGAAAGTGTTAAAGCAATATAGTCCGATTGCCTCGTTCGCCGCGCTACCACCTCCTTAATGGACCAAGACGTTGGATCAAGTGTGAAGACGCGCTTTTGCAAACACCCCCGCATTATATGCGTGGGGGCTGAAGCCGACGACTGCAAACTTTCAGGATATATATATATATACATACATAAACGACCGCACAGGAGGCATAATAATACATTCAGTTAAAAGTATAAACACAGCCTTTATAATTCAAATAACATTGTTCTTACAATTGAGATACATGTCACTAGAACATGATACTCTTCGAGCACTGAGCCTCTATTAAACGAGCGCCTTCTAAGACTTCTTCAAAATAGTGCTCGGCCGATACCCGGCCTACGGCCGAACTCTGGGTCGCAATAGCGGTGGCCTCCATCTCTGCCCAGTATGTCTTGACACGGGCAAGAGCCATCCGCGCACCCTCTATGCACGCCGACCTCTTCACAGCGTTGATATGCGACACAGAACCAAGGAATCGTTGCACTAAGCCAAAATAACTATTCGGCCTTGCCCCTTCCGGCCAAAGATGATCCACAACAGACCTCATGGTGAGCCCGGACAACCTATGGACCTCGGCCCACTGGGCCATTTGCTCATTTAACAGCAGCGGACGCGCCGGAGCATTGAACTGCGACCAGAACAACTTTTCCACTTCGTGCTCTTTTTGATCTTCAAAAAACCTGGTCGCATCAGCAGCACTTGCTGCCAAATCCAGGTACGCGTCTGCAGAACTCCATAATTGATCCAGAAGGGCATACTTAGGATCTCCGAACTTCGTCCGCAACAAAAAGGGCTTCCCAGCCGTGATATTTCCGGCTTGATGTAGCTCCTCCTTCGCCGCTCTGATTTTCGAGCGGGCTTCCTTGGCTGCTACCGTGGCTTTCTCCAGGTCCGCCATCTTCATTTGGCTTTCCTTTTCAAGAAGCTCATAACGGTCGGTGGCATCTGTCAGCTCAACAGCCATCTTGGCTATTTTCTCTTTGCTCTGGCAGTGCGCAGCCTGCTCGGCTCTTAGCTCTTCGACCGCCTTTAGGGCGGCCGCATCACTCTTCCTGGCTTGTTCCTTGGCTCGGGCAAGTTCCGCCCGAAGGGTCTCCACGGCGACAGCTCCATCTGCGGTCACAGCATATTACAGATACTAGCATCATGCTCCTCTTAATATGTGTTGATCATAGGAGAATACATACCCTGTGCCTCGTCAAGCCGCTTGTTTACAAGCACGATGTCGGCATCTGCCGCATCAAGTTGCCGCTTCAGTTCGGCAAACTCACCAGTCCGGCTAGCCACCGGACCCTCAGCCGCCTGCACGTGAAAGCAGCACGGTTATTACCTGGGACTATGATCCTCTATTTGCCGTCTTTTTCGACAGCAACCAGAGTCTCAGGGGCTACTATCTGCATAGGGCACACCTAGCGTGTGCGATTCTGTCAAAAATATATATTACTTTGCGTACCTCAAAGCCTCTCAGCAGGCTCATAAAAGCTTCATGCAACCCGCTTTCGGCGGATGAAATCCTCTCAACCACCATACCCATTAGCGTACGGTGTGCTTCTGAGATAGCCGCTTGCTCCAGAAGATTCATCAGTGCGTCTGGTCGCGCACCGGACAGTCCCGGACTTTTTCTGTTGCTCTCCTTAGGAGCCGAATACTTCGGACTTCGAATGGCCGAAGGGTTACCCTCTGGCCTTGGCGGATCAGGAGAAATCCTCCGTGACGACACCTCAGGGTCATCCGCTTCACAAGGCAAGGAGGCACAGGGAGGCGTTTCGCTCTCCATCATCTCCGGAAGAAGATCGCCCGAAGACGAACTCTGTCGAGAAGGGCTACGATCCGAACTACAAGACATACGTCTCAGTTATTGTTCTCAGAAATGAAGCAGGGTATATTTACTATAAAGTACTTTTGTTTACTTACAGCTCGGTGGAGGGCTGGTCCCCTTGTGGGTACTGTGCGGTAAGGACGCCCTCCGGGGTAGGGCCCTCTGACAATGGTGTCTTCCCTCGTTTGAAAGCCATTGTTTCCAATTCTTCAGAGGCAGCCCTCATCCTTCCTTGGGGAGAGGGAATTTTAGATTCTTCTCCCCAGTTATCCTCCTTCGCGGAGGCACTAATTCCCCCGGTTTGGATGAATAATGAGTGAGGCTCGCTTTCGGCTTCTTCGTTCCTCCCTTTATCTTCCCCTTATGGCGCTTGGTAAGGCGCAAGCTCAAGCATCCTGGCTAGTACAGGATCCGGTGAGCCGGGCCGAACACCTGATCATCTTCGCCTTTTTTGTCCAGTCCTGGTCAAAAGGCGACTTTTCAGAATGATGTTGTGGTAAATTAAAACACAACATGTTCGGCCGCGGAATTACTTACTTGGGTATCTGGATGATTGCAGCTCAGACCCGCATCCTCGGTGGTGTCCGGACACTTTATTTGTGATCCGAAGAACAATCTGTGCATCTCTTCGAGCGTCACGCCGAAGAAGTGCTAAATAGTTCGCGGTCCTTCTGGGTTGAACTCCCACATACGGAGAGGTCGACGTTTGCATGGCAGGACTCGACGAACTAGCATGACTTGCATTACCTTGACAAGGCTGACATCTCTCTCGAGGAGATCTCGAATGCGACTCTGCAATGTTGGCACATCATTTACTGGGCCCCAGTCCAGCCGCTTGTTGATCCATGACGCCAGTTGTGGCGGGGGGGCGAACGGAAGGTAGGGGTGGCTACCCACTTAGTACCCCGGGGAGCTGTGATGTAAAACCACTCCTGTTGCCATAAGCTGGACACCTCCGGGAAGGAACCCTTTGGCCAGGGAACATCGGTGCCTTTGCTTATTATGGCACCTCCGCATTCTGCGTGTCGCCCATTAATCATCTTCGGCTTCACATTGAAGGTCTTGAGCCATAAGCCGAAGTGTGGGGTGATGCGGAGGAAGGCCTCACACACGACGATGAACGACGAGATGTGAAGGATGGAATCCGGAGCCAGATCATGGAAATCGAGCCCGTAGTAGAACATGAGCCCTCTGACAAAGGGATCAAGACTAAAGCCTAGCCCTCGGAGGAAGTGGGAAATAAATACGACACTCTCGTTGGGTTCGGGAGTGGGGATGACCTGCCCTCGAGCAGGCAGCCTGTGCGAGATTTCGGCGGTCAGATACCTGGCTTCTCTTAGCTTCTTGATGTCCTCCTCTGTCACATCCACCGACCTTGAAGGTTGGATCCGGACATGACTAAAGGTCTGAAGCGCCTAGCCTGAGCCTTGGGTGTTGGAACTCGAGGTGGGGGAAGGATTCGATTGAGTGCGAGAAGAAAAGGACAGGCCTTGGCCCCTTTATAAAGAGGGTGAATATCAAGCATCCTCCGCGTGGCCGTTTGGAACTTGCCTAAAATCGAGGAGTCATACCAACAGGCACGATTGGGTTACCCACACCCGTATTGATGAGAATCCCGTGAAAAGAGGGACACGATCTCTGCTTCGACAGGACGTGCCAATAAAACCGCCTCGCAACACGTGCAGTGGCAGGCTCGGAAAAACGGTTCGTCATGACCAGACCACGGCAGTACGTCACGTTATGAAAAGCTGTCAGCAGATTAGATTTGTGGAAATATTATTCTCTCTACGGTGGTATGTGGAATTTGTTTTGCAGAGCCGGACACTATCCTTGTGTTCAAAATCTTCTATGAAGTATTTTCAGAGGAGGAACCCGCCTTGCAATGCCGAAGACAATCTGCGCGCCGGACTCATCGTCATTGAAGCCTGGTTCAAGGGCTACTGAGGGAGTCCTGGATTAGGGGGTCCTTGGACAGCCGGACTATATCCTTTGGCCGGACTGTTGGACTATGAAGATACAAGATTGAAGACTTCGACCCGTGTCCGGATGGGACTCTCCTTGGCGTGGAAGGCAAGCTTGGCAATACGGATATGTAGATCTCCTCCCTTGTGTCCGACTCTGTGTAACCCTAGCCCCCTCCGGTGTCTATATAAACCGGAGGGTTTAGTCCGTAGGACAACAACAATGATACCATAGGCTAGCTTCTAGGGTTTAGCCTCTACGATCTCGTGGTAGATCAACTCTTGTAATACTCATATAATCAAGATCAATAAAGCAGGAAGTAGGGTATTACCTCCATCGAGAGGGCCTGAACCTGGGTAAACATCGTGTCCCCCGCCTCCTGTTACCATCCGCCTTAGACGCACAGTTCGGGACCCCCTACCCGAGATCTGCCGGTTTTGACACCGACACCACTAATGCCCTATGCATTGACGGAGGTGCATCTCTGCACTCCTCTCACCGCCAACTTAAACGGTGGGCACGTGAGGTCAATGTAGTGGAGCCAGCGGCAGAGTCTCAAAAGCCACTCAAGTGGTCATGCACGCCCATCATATTTGACGAAGAGGACCATGCTGACCGCACCACTGCGGTAGGATGCTTGTTGTTGTTGGTTTCACCAATGATCCGCAACCTCAAAGTCACAAAGATGTTGGTTGACGGTGGGGCCGGGTTGAATCTGATTTCCCCAAAGGTCATCAGCAAACTTCAGATCACTACAAAAAAATGCACTTCCGTGATGATACGTGTTTGTCACAGTAGGTCGCGTTTTCTGTCATGCATGTACATCCATGAAAAATTTATGACAGAATCAATATAGTCATACTTGTGCTGTCGTAGAAGTGTTCCATGACATTACCAAAATTATCATCATGGAAGTGTCCACTTCCATGACGATAAATCCTGCGTCACAGAAGTGCTTTCGTCAAGGGTGACCGACACGTGGCATCCACCGTAATGGAACGCCGTTAAGCTATCGGGTCAGGTTTTGGATCCGATAACCCGTTAACAGCCCCGACCAATTGGGATTTTCCACGTGTAAAATCATCATTGGCTAGAGGAAACATGTGTCGGCTCATCATTGGGACAGATGTCATCCACTCATTGGACAGAAGGCGCCTATGATATGTCGACACGTGGCATGGCCCAACGGAGGCCCATTCCTTTGAAAAGGCCGGCCCGTTTGACTTGGTCAAAAGGTGGCGGGCCGGCCCATGTAATGCCTGTTAACGGTCTGTTCGCATATAGCCCATTTACAGCCCGCTAACCCAAGGCCCATTACGCCCTATCCGAATTAGGCTTAGTAGCGTCATCTGCGCCACCCAATATGATTCCAGCCCGTTTTCACTTCTGGCCCATGTATGGCCCATGACGTCTTTCGGCCCACATGAGGCCCTATGTAACTCTTGGCCTATTAACGACCCGTGGTGAAACTGGCCCGTAATGAACAGTGTATCACTTTACACCCATTAACGGCCCGTGGTGAAACTGGCCCGTAATGAACAGGGTATCACTTTATACCCATTAACGGCCCATTATTCCGTTGGGCCATTTCTAGCCCATGTTATCTTTCGGCCTTCTCAGAGCCCATTTATTATTGGGCTCATTTCCAGCATTCGTTTACTTACGGCCCGTTACTGTCATTTTCTCCTTGTGGGCCAAATTCAGCCCGTGGTTACAGTCGGCCCGTTTGTGGTCCGTTAATACGTTGGGCTGTTTTCATAGCGTCATCAAATACGGCCTATTAATGATGGCCCGTTATGGTCGGCCCATGAACGGACGATTCCAACTCTAGCCCGTTTACGGCCATAATGCGGCCTGTTATTGGCCCATGTTTGGCCAATCGATCATACTGCCCGTATAAGGCCCATTGATGATACGGCCCATAGAAGGCCCATTGTTTCTACGGCCCGTAGAAGGCCCATTGTTTCTATGGCCCGTAGAAGGCCTACTGTTTCTACGGCCCGTAGAAGGCCCACTGTTTCTACGGCCCGTAGGAGGCCTAGTGTCACTACAGTAAATATTAGCCCATGGTTATTGTGGCCTAGTTTTAAAAAATAGGTTATTGCAGCCACTAGCAAACCGCGGAAAAAGAACTGCAATGACTACAAGCAAACAAATAAACAAGACAACAAGGAAATAAATAAGCAAGCAACTTACGCTAGGCTATCACGGCTATCACACATATTACATCGACTGGGCATCAAAGTTCGCCACCAGTGCAAATAAATGCGCCGACAAAAGAATATACAAAACTGAGAGCACTTCAGAAGGCACTAGGCCTGGCCACGTCGGCCCCCCCAAACAGCTGAAGAAGCTGAGTAGACCTCAGTTGTGTCAACCATAGATGCATCAACACTAGATTTAAGGCATGATGGTGCGCACGGCAGTCCTCTGACATCTTCATTGCATCTTTGACTTCAAGTCGGAGCTGAGCTGAAGCAAGCCTTTCCGCTTTAATTTGACACTGAAGAAGTCGAACTGATTGGGGCAGCGACTGCACAGAGGTTGTCTCACACCTGCTGGTGAGTAGCTTCAACTCACTGTCTTCATCAAGACAGGAACTTGGGGTCATCTCGCTATCCTGAAGATGGTTTGGCTCACTATCTTCCCTAAAGTTCTGCCTGGCGTAAGAGATATGAGTCTGAAAGAGAAACAAGGAGACATGTAACAGGTTTCACAATTATATAAGGAAATAAATGGATCTGTTTTGCATAAGGAACATGTTTTTACAACTACAATTTGAAATTGGTAGTTGTTGCAAACGTCCAATCAGATGTAAACAGCAAAGCAAACAGAAGTGGAGGAAATGATGCCTATCCAAATCTATACTAGAACAAAGTTTGAAGGCTTGAGAAGGATGGACTTACATTACATGTTAACACGGGCTGGACAAAGCCTTTCTCCATGTTGATGGAAGGATAATTCAATAAATTCCCCAAAGAAAATTCTTTATAAGCGTTGCCATTATTCTACATTTTGCAAAGAGTAAATATAGATCAAATAATATTGGAAGAAACAGAGGATAATGAAGCTCAGGTGCAGACTGATGATACATAATCAAATAGCAATTAATTAAGGACAGCGTTACAAGGCAAAAGGGAGAGAGGTACTGACAAGAGCAATGCAGAGCCCATTATTGTTTTGAGATCGTATGATCCTTTGAGCAAGGAGATTCATCTGAAATTAGTTTTCATACAAGAGAGAAGGTAAGGCACAAGCAGAAATTTAGGAGATAAAATTTTGAATTGATATCATAGACACTACCTGACGCCGGGCTCCCAGCAATTCTAATAGGGGTTTGGCCACTTGAGTAGGGGTAAAGTGTGGTACAGTTGGGCCTGTGTTTTCTGTGGCTGCTGAACTATCTGATTTAACAGGTATCACTACCTTTTCCAAATACCTAGTTTGTACTCCTTGAGGATATGCACTCAACCTCTTCCTTTTGGACATCTATTATGAAAGAACAACATTTGACTGGAAAAACATAGTGTGACGACACATGGAATAGGTACAGAAAATGGATAGGTATGGCATATACTCATATATGATGCTTAAACTAAGCAGATGGTGTAACAAAGTAGAAGTAATGCAAGAGGTCAGATGCAAAATATGTGCGACCAATACAACTTTGCAAAGTTAGAGCAAGCACCTTGATGTGTGAATAAGATAGGCCATCCTCCACCATGCCAAGTTTGTTAGCCAGTGGATCATTACGCAATATTCCTCTCGTGCCCCCATTCTCATATTCATTTTGATAATGTTCAATATCTGACATGCATGAAAACATAAAAACAAGTGAGATTTTCTTTCTAATGTAGAAGTGATTCTAATCCAATACTGCCTCCCTGTAAACCCCTTTGTGCTATCTCTGCAATTCTTTTAAAAGATGCCATGCATGCTGTAATTTGTTGTGTGCATTAAAATAATGTAGCCTACTACTCAAAATATGAGAGCTCCAGAAGTGATGACACTTCGCAGATGATAGCTTCAACATATAGTAAAGAAGAACAAGTCGACCTGACCTGACAGATTCAAAATATACTAAGGGAGAACAACTCGACCTGACCAGTCGACCGCAAGAGAAGAGTATCATCTTAAAGAAGAGCAGAAGAGCAAGCAGATTGAAGATATTACAAGTCTTTCAATACAATGTCGGTTGGCCACCCATGATGAACCAGAGCGCATAGAGAAATACTGTTCTTTCCGGTCTCTCCATATGTGGCTCACATGCATTTCGAAACTAAAGTAGGAACATTTAGCTAACCAATTAAACATCTCTCAGTTTTACTAATATCAGCAATAATATCAGATATGAATTTGTACAACTAAGCTTGTTTAGCTCGATGGGTGGAGCAATGCTATTTCGACACGAACCACGTAGGCTGATTGTGGTCATCATAAAATGGGGAAAACATAAGCATGATGAGTACAGTGTTGACCGTGGCAGTGGGATGGCAGATCTGAAGCTGCAAACCGCACAAAGGGTAGTTAGCAACCGATGTTTGCTTTGAAATAACAACTAAGATTTGGTATGGACAAGAAAGTACGGTCAACAAGTGACAAAGAAATGCAATTATGATGTCTCTCTATATGTCGCGACATGCATTTGGAAACTCAAGTGGGACCTTTAGCTAACCAATTAAATGTGTTGGTTAACTAATATCAGTATCTTATCACAATCATATTTGAACAACTAAGCTTTCGAATTCTGAGTGTTGTGTTGTTTAGCTTGAAGGGTGGAGTAATGCTAGTACGACAGAAAGCACCTACGCAGATCATAGTAGAGTAGATAAAAGGGGAAAACCCTAAGCATCAAGAGAAAAATCAGGAAAGTGGAACTAGCTGGACCAGTGGGTGGCGCACATGCTTTTCGAAACGAATATAGGAACATTAGGTGACCAATTAAACATTCTCTGTTTTAGTGATATGAGCATCATATTAGATTCGTATTTCAACACGTAAGCTTTGGGTTGAGGTCTTGAGGAGCAGTGCTAGCACGACACGAAGCACCTACGATGATGGTAGTGAATATAAAGAGGGCAAACCATAAGCTTTACGAGTATAGTGCCCGTGCCATGGCGGATTTGAAGGTGCAAACCGTGTTGGAAATATGCCCTGGAGGCAATAATAAAACGGTTATTATTATATTTCCTTGTTCATGATAATTGCTTATCGTTCATGCTATAATTGTGTTATCCGGAAATCATAATACATGTGTGAATACATAGACCACAACATGTCCCTAGTGAGCCTCTTGTTGACTAGCTCGTTGATCAACAGATAGTCATGGTTTCCTGACTATGGACATTGGATGTCATTGATAACGGGATCACATCATTAGGACAATGATGTGATGGACAAGACCCAATCCTAAGCATAGCACAAGATCGTGTAGTTCGTTTGCTAGAGATTTTCCAAATGTCAAGTATCATTTCCTTAGACCATGAGATTGTGCAACTCCCGGATACCATAGGAGTGCTTTGGGTGTGCCAAACGTCACAACGTAACTGGGTGGCTATAAAGGTGCACTACGGGTATCTCCGAAAGTATCTGTTGGGTTGGCACGAATCGAGACTGGGATTTGTCACTCCGTATGACGGAGAGGTATCTCTGGGCCCACTCGGTAATGCATCATCATAATGAGCTCAATGTGACCAAGTGTTTGGTCACGGGATCATGCATTCCGGTACGAGTAAAGTGACTTGCCGGTAACAACATTGAACAAGGTATTGGGATACCGACGATCGAATCTCGGGCAAGTAACATACCGATTGACAAAGGGAATTGTATACGGGATTGATTGAATCCTCGACATCGTGGTTCATCCGATGAGATCATCGTGGAACATGTGGGAGCCAACATGGGTATCCAGATCCCGCTGTTGGTTATTGATCGGAGAGTCGTCTCGGTCATGTCTACATGTCTCCCGAACCCGTAGGGTCTACACACTTAAGGTTCGGTGACGCTAGGGTTGTAGAGATACTAGTATGCGGTAACCCGAAAGTTGTTCGGAGTCCCGGATGAGATCCCGGACGTCATGAGGAGTTCCGGAATGGTCCGGAGGTGAAGAATTATATATAGGAAGTCCAGTTTCGGCCACCGGGAAAGTTTCGGGGTCACCGGTATTGTGCCGGGACCACCGGAAGGGTCCCGGGGGTCCACCGGGTGGGGCCACCTATCCCGGAGGGCCCCATGAGCTGAAATGGGGGAAGGGAACCAGCCCCTGGTGGGCTGGTGCACCCCTTTTGGGCCTCCCCTGCGCCTAGGGTTGGAAACCCTAGGGGTGGGGGGACGCCCCACTTGACTTGGGGGGAAAGTCCCCCCCCCCTTGGCCGCCTCCCCCCTTGGAGATGGGATCTCCAAGGGCCGGCGCCCCCCCAGGGGCCCTGTATATAGAGGGGGGGAGGAGGGCAGTAGCACCCAAGCCCCGGCGCCTCCCTCTCCCTCCCGTGACACATCTCCCTCCTCCCGCAACGCTTGGCGAAGCCCTGTCGGAATCCCGCTACTCCCACCACCACGCCGTCTTGCTGCTGGATCTCCATCAACCTCTCCTCCCTCCTTGCTGGATCAAGAAGGAGGAGACGTCGCTGCTCCGTACGTGTCTTGAACGCGGAGGTGCCGTCCGTTCGGCGCTAGGATCATCGGTGATTTGGATCAGGACGAGTACGACTCCATCAACCCCGTTCTCTTGAACGCTTCCCCTCGCGGTCTACAAGGGTATGTAGATGCACTCTTTTCCCTCTCGTTGCTAGAAGACTCCATAGATTGTTCTTGGTGATGCGTAGAAATTTTTTAATTTCTGCAACGATCACCAACAGTGGCATCATGAGCTAGGTCTATGCGTAGTTTCTATGCACGAGTAGAACACAAACTTGTTGTGGGCGTAGAAGTTGTCAATTTTCTTGCCACTACTATTCTTATCTTGTTTCGGCGGCATCGTGGGATGAAGCGGCCCGGACCGACCTTACACGTACGCTTACGTGAGACAGGTTCCACCGACTGACATGCACAAGTTGCATAAGGTGGCTAGCGGGTGTCTGTCTCTCCCACTTTAGTCGGAACTGATTTGATGAAAAGGGTCCTTATGAAGGGTAAATAGAAATTGGCATATCACGTTGTGGTTTTGGCGTAGGTAAGAAACGTTCTTGCTAAGAAACGTATAGCAGCCACGTAAAAACTTGCAACAACAATTAGAGGATGTCTAACTTGTTTTTGTAGGATATGCATTGTGATGTGATATGGCCAAAAGGATGTGATGAATGAAATATATGTGATGTATGAGATTGATCATGTTCTTGTAATAGGAATCACGACTTGCATGTCGATGAGTATGACAACCGGCAGGAGCCATAGGAGTTGTCTTTATTTTTGTATGACCTGCGTGTCATTGAACAACGCCATGTAAATTACTTTACTTTATTGCTAAACACGTTAGCCATAGAAGTAGACGTAATCATTGGCGTGGCAACTTCATGAAGACACGATGATGGAGATCATGATGATGGAGATCATGGTGTCATGCCAGCGACGAAGATGATCATGGCGCCCCGAAGATGGAGATCAAAAGGAGCAGAATGATATTGGCCATATCATGTCACTATTTGATTGCATGTGATGTTTATCATGTTTTACATCTTATTTGCTTAGAACAACGGTAGCTTAAATAAGATGATCCCTCGCAATAATTTCAAGAAAGTGTTCCCCCTAACTGTGCACCGTTGCGAAGGTCCGTTGTTTCGAAGCACCACGTGATGATCGGGTGTGATAGATTCTAACGTTCGAATACAACGGGTGTAAGCCAGATTTACACACGCAATACACTTAGGTTTATTTGACGAGCCTAGCATGTACAGACATGGCCTCGGAACACGGAAGACCGAAAGGTCGAGCATGAGTCGTATAGAAGATACGATCAACATGAAGATGTTCACCGATGTCGACTAGTCCGTCTCACGTGATGATCGGACACGGCCTAGTTGACTCGGATCATGTTTCACTTAGATGACTAGAGGGATGTCTATATGAGTGGGAGTTCATTGAATAATTTGATTAGATGAACTTAATTATCATGAACTTAGTCTAAAATCTTTACAATATGTCTTGTAGATCAAATGGCCCACGCTAATGTTGCCCTCAACTTCAACGCGTTCCTAGAGAAAACCAAGCTGAAAGATGATGGCAGCAACTATACGGACTGGGTCCGGAACCTGAGGATCATCCTCATAGCTGCCAAGAAAGATTATGTCCTAGAAGCACCGCTAGGTGAAGCACCCATCCCAGAGAACCAAGACGTTATGAATGCTTGGCAGCAGCGTGCTGATGATTACTCCCTCGTTCAGTGCGGCATGCTTTACAGCTTAGAACCGGGGCTCCAAAAGCATTTTGAGCAACACGGAGCATATGAGATGCCCGGGTCGAGAGATATGAAGTCTCCACAAGTTTTTCAGTTGTAAGATGGAGGAAAATAGTTCTGTCAGTGGGCACATATTCAAAATGTCTGGGTTACACAACCGCTTGTCTCAGCTGGGAGTTAATCTCCCGGATGACGCGGTCATTGACAGAATCCTTCAGTCGCTTCCACTGAGCTACAAGAGCTTTGTGATGAACTTCAATATGCAGGGGATGGAAAAGACCATTCCTGAGGTATATTCTGAAATCAGCGGAGGTGGAGATCAAAAAGGAACATCAAGTGTTGATGGTGAATAAAACCACTAAGTTCAAGAAAGGCAAGGGTAAGAAGAACTTCAAGCAGGACGGCAAGGGAGTTGCCGCGCCCGGTAAGCTAGTTGCCGGGAAGAAGCCAAAGAATGGACCCAAGCCTGAGACTGAGTGCTTTTATTGCATGGGAAGTGGTCACTGGAAGCGGAACTGCCCCAAGTACTTAGCGGACAAGAAGGCCGGCAACACCAATGGTATATGTGATATACATGTTATTGATGTGTACCTTACCAGCACTCGTAGTAGCTCCTGGGTATTTGATACTGGTGCGGTTGCTCATATTTGTAACTCAAAGCAGGAGCTGCGGAATAAACGGCGACTGGCAAAGGACGAGGTGACGATGCACGTCGAGAATGGTTCCAAGGTCGATGTGATCGCTGTCGGCACGCTACCTCTACATTTACCTAGGGGATTAGTTTTAAACCTCAATAATTTTTATTTAGTGCCAGCTTTGAGCATGAACATTGTATCTAGATCTCGTTTAATGCGAGATGGCTAATCATTTAAATCCGAGAATAATGGTTGTTCTATTTATATGAGAGATATGTTTTATGGTCATGCCCCGGTGGTCAATGGTTTATTCTTAATGAATCTCGAACGTGATGTTACACATATTCATAGTGTGAATACCAAAAGATGTAAAGTTGATAACGATAGTCCCACATACTTGTGGCACTGCCGCCTTGGTCACATTGGTGTCAAGCGCATGAAGAAGCTCCATGCTGATGGACTTTTAGAGTCTGTCGATTATGAATCATTTGACACATGCGAACCATGCCTCATGGGCAAAATGACCAAGACTCCGTTCTCCGGAAGAATGGAGCGAGCAACCAACTTATTAGAAATCATACATACTGATGTGTGCGGTCCAATGAGTTTTGAGGCTCGCGGAGGCTATCGCTATGTTCTCACTCTCACTGATGACTTGAGTAGATATGGGTATGTCTACCTAATGAAACACAAGTCTGAGACCTTTGAAAAGTTCAAGGAATTTCAGAGTGAGGTTGAGAATCAACGTGACAGGAAAATAAAATTCTTACGATCAGATCGTGGAGGGGAATATTTGAGTCACGAATTTAGCACACACTTAAGGAAATGTGGAATAGTTTCACAACTCATGCCGCCTGGAACACCTCAGGGAAATGGTGTGTCCGAACGTCGTAATCGCACTCTATTGGATATGGTGCGATCTATGATGTCTCTTACTGATCTACTGCTCTCATTTTGGGGCTATGCTTTAGAGACTGCCGCATTCACTTTAAAAAGGGCTCCGTCGAAATCCGTTGAGACGACACTGTATGAATTATGGTTTGGGAAGAAACCTAAGCTGTCGTTTCTAAAAGTTTGGGGATGCGATGCTTATGTCAAGAAACTTCAACCTGAAAAGCTCGAACCCAAGTCGGAAAAATGCGTCTTCATAGGATACCCTAAGGAAACCATTGGGTATACCTTCTACCTCAGATCCAAAGGCAATATCTTTGTTGCCAAGAACGGGTCCTTTCTGGAGAAAGAGTTTCTCTCGAAAGAAGTGAGTGGGAGGAAAGTGGAACTTGATGAGGTGATAGTCACCCCTTCCGAACCGGAAAGTAGCGCAGCGCGGGAAGATGTTCCTGTGGTGCCTGCACCGACTGGGGAGGAAGTTCATGATGATGATCATGAAGCTTCAGATCAAGTTACTGCTGAACTTCCTAGGTCCACAAGGACACGTTCCGCACCAGAGTGGTATGGCAACCCTGTCATGGAAATCATGTTGTTAGACAACGGTGAACCTTCGAACTATGAAGAAGCGATGGAGGGCCCGGATTCGAACAAATGGCTTGAAGCCATGCAATCCGAGATAGGATCCATGTATGAAAATGAAGTATGGACTTTGAATGACTTGCCCGATGATCGGCAAGCCATAGAAAATAAATGGATCTTGAAGAAGAAGACAGACGCGGATGGTAATGTGACCATCTATAAGGCTCGACTTGTCGCTAAGGGTTATCGACAAGTTCAAGGGGTTGACTACGATGAGACTTTCTCACCCGTAGTGAAGCTGAAGTCCGTCCGAATCATGTTAGCAATTGCCGCATTCTATGATTATGAGATATGGCAAATGGACGTCAAAACGGCATTCCTTAATGGCTTTCTTAAGGAAGAATTGTATATGATGCAGCCGGAAGGTTTTGTCGATCCTAAGAATGCTAACAAGGTATGCAAGCTCCAGTGCTCCATCTATGGGCTGGTGCAAGCATCTCGGAGTTGGAACATTCGATTTGATGAGATGATCAAAGCGTTTGGGTTTACACAGACTTATGGAGAAGCCTGTGTTTACAAGAAAGTGAGTGGGAGCTCTGTAGCATTTCTCATATTATATGTGGATGACATACTGTTGATGGGAAATGATATAGAATTCTTGGGAAGCATAAAGGCCTACTTGAACAAGTGTTTTTCAATGAAGGACCTTGGAGAAGCTGCTTATATATTAGGCATCAAGATCTATAGAGATAGATCAAGATGCCTCATTGGTCTTTCACAAAGTACGTACCTTGACAAGATATTGAAGAAGTTCAATATGGATCAGTCCAAGAAGGGGTTCTTGCCTGTATTGCAAGGTGTGCAATTGAGCACGGCTCAATGCCCGACCACGGCAGAAGATAGAGAAAAGATGAGTGTCGTCCCCTATGCCTCGGCCATAGGGTCAATTATGTATGCCATGCTGTGTACCAGACCTGATGTAAACCTTGCCGTAAGTTTGGTAGGAAGGTACCAAAGTAATCCCGGCATGGAACACTTGACAGCGGTCAAGAATATCTTGAAGTACCTGAAGAGGACTAAGGATATGTTTCTCGTTTATGGAGGTGACGAAGAGCTCGCCGTAAAGGGTTACGTTGATGCTAGCTTCGACACAGATCTGGATGACTCTAAGTCACAAACCGGATATGTGTATATTTTGAATGGTGGGGCAGTAAGCTGGTGCAGTTGCAATCAAAGCGTTGTGGCGGGATCTACATGTGAAGCGGAATACATGGCGGCCTCAGAGGCAGCACAAGAAGCAATCTGGGTGAAGGAGTTCATTATCGACCTAGGAGTTATTCCAAATGCGTCAGGCCCGATGACTCTCTTCTGTGACAACACTGGAGCTATTGCCCTTGCCAAGGAGCCCCGGTTTCACAGGAAGACCAGGCATATCAAGCGTCGCTTCAACTCCATTCATGAAAGTGTTCAAAATGGAGACATAGATATTTGTAAAGTACGTACGTGCCTGAATGTAGCTAGATTATTGACTAAACCTCTCCCTAGAGCAAAACATGATCAACACCAGAACTCTATGGGTGTTCGATTCATCACAATGTAACTAGATTATTGACTCTATTGCAAGTGGGAGACTGTTGGAAATATGCCCTAGAGGCAATAATAAAACGGTTATTATTATATTTCCTTGTTCATGATAATTGTCTATTGTTCATGCTATAATTGTGTTATCCGGAAATCACAATACATGTGTGAATACATAGATCACAACATGTCCCTAGTGAGCCTCTAGTTGACTAGCTCGTTGATCAACAGATAGTCATGGTTTCCTGACTACGGACATTGGATGTCATTGATAACGGGATCACATCATTAGGAGAATGATGTGATGGACAAGACCCAATCCTAAGCATAGCACAAGATCGTGTAGTTCGTTTGCTAGAGATTTTCCAAATGTCAAGTATCATTTCCTTAGACCATGAGATTGTGCAACTCCCAGATACCATAGGAGTGCTTTGGGTGTGCCAAACGTCACAACGTAACTAGGTGGCTATAAAGGTGCGCTACGGGTATCTCCGAAAGTATCTGTTGGGTTGGCACGAATCGAGACTGGGATTTGTCACTCCTTATGACGGAGAGGTATCTCTAGGCCCACTCGGTAATGCATCATCATAATGAGCTCAATGTGACCAAGTGTTTGGTCATGGGATCATGCATTACGGTACGAGTAAAGTGACTTGCCGGTAACGAGATTGAACAAGGTATTGGGATACCGACGATCGAATCTCGGGCAAGTAACATACCGATTGACAAAGGGAATTGTATACGGGATTGATTGAATCCTCGACATCATGGTTCATCCGATGAGATCATCGTGGAACATGTGGGAGCCAACATGGGTATCCAGATCCCGCTGTTGGTTATTGACCGGAGGGTCGTCTCGGTCATGTCTGCATGTCTCCCGAACCCGTAGGGTTTACACACTAAAGGTTCGGTGACGCTAGGGTTATACAGATACTAGTATGTGGTAACCCAAAAGTTGTTCGGAGTCCCGGATGAGATCCCGGACGTCATGAGGAGTTCCGGAATGGCCGGAGGTGAGGAATTATATATAGGAAGTCCAGTTTCGCCCACCGGGAAAGTTTCGGGGTCACCGGTATTGTGCCGGGACCACCGGAAGGGTCCCGGGGGTCCACCGGGTGGGACCACCTATCCCGGAGGGCCCCATGGGCTGAAGTGGGGGAAGGGAACCAGCCCCTGGTGGGCTGGTGCGCCCCCTTTGGGCCTCCCCTGCGCCTAGGGTTGGAAACCCTAGGGGTGGGGGGGCGCCCCACTTGACTTGGGGGACAAGTCCCCCCCCCCTTGGCCACCGCCCCCCTTGGAGATGGGATCTCCTAGGGCCGGCGCCCGCCCAGGGGCCCTATATATAGAGGGGGGAGGGAGGTCAGCAGCACCCAAGCCCTGGCGCCTCCCTCTCCCTCCCGTGACACATCTCCCTCCTCCCGCAGCGCTTGGCGAAGCCCTGTCGGAATCCCGCTACTTCCACCACCACGCCGTCGTGCTGCTGGATCTCCATCAACCTCTCCTCCCCCCTTGCTGGATCAAGAAGGAGGAGACGTCGCTGCTCCGTACGTGTGTTGAACGCGGAGGTGCCGTCCGTTCGGCGCTAGGATCATCGGTGATTTGGACCACGACGAGTACGACTCCATCAACCCCGTTCTCTTGAACGCTTCCGCTCGCCATCTACAAGGGTATGTAGATGCACTCTTTTCCCTCTCGTTGCTAGAAGACTCCATAGATTGGTCTTGGTGATGCGTAGAAATTCTTTAATTTCTGCAACGATCACCAACAAATCGGACAAAGCTACTTCGCAACAATTGTTTGCTTTCAACTAGCCACTACGATTTGGTACGGACAAGAAAAGTACAGTAAACAAATTACGATCTATTTTCCGGGTGAGATCAATAACTTAAGCACATATGAAAGAGTACCACCTCTCTTGCGACACCGTGTAGGCCAGTGCTGATACATTGAGGGTGCTGCGGGTGCGATGGCTGTCGGCGGTGGGGAAGAAGACATTAGACGGCAGACGGCCGAGTCGGGGGATATATCCTGTTGCCGTGGACGAGGCGGTCATAGGAGCGGCAATGGAAAGGTGGACGACGGCGCAGATGAAGCGAGAGGAGGCGATGAAAGGATCCTGGTCCAGCGCCGTGGATGAGAGACGTCCATCTCTTGCAGTGGACGACGGGGTAGGGGTAGCGGCTCCGGCAAGGTGGAGGATGGGGTGGCGGACGGAGGAGGCTGGCCGCAGTGCGGAGGTTGTCGTGCCGCCGACGGTGTATGAATTGGTAAATGGAGGGGAGGGGGATCTCAAACTTTGGGACGCGCTTCTCTGAAATGGGGGAAAGTTACGAACTTATCCCCCGTTTAAAATTTCGGATATCGCGTCGGTTGGGGATAGGACGGTAATCTCGCATCTCCTAAATATTTGCCCATAACTATTTCGGGCGAGGAGAGGGTATTTTGCCGCCCACGGTTGGCGCCCACGGTGTATGAACATGGCTGACAGGTAGGGCGGTTGTGTCATGTCTGATGGAAGTTACACATCTGCCCCTATTTAAAATATTAGCCTACATCGATTTCGGACGAGGAGAGTTTGTTTTGCCGCCCACCGTGTATGAATGGGGAAATGGAGGAAGAGACACATGTCTTTCGGACGATCTTGTATCAAATGTGTTTTGCCGCCCACGTTTGGCGCCCACCGTGTTTGAATGGGCTCAGAGGCCGTCGTGTCACATCTGATTGAAGTTACTAGTCTACCCCTATCGACAGCAATGTAAACCCGGTCGATAAGGATGTCAAGTGTCAGGGGTAGACAGTAATTTCCATCTCGCAAACACTTGCTTCGGGCAGCCCACAAATTATAGTGGGTGTTTAGCCGCTTCGTTCAAAACTTGGGAGAATTAGCATTCATGTTTGCCCTGGGACCTGGCAAACTAAATTCAAATCCAATTTGTATTCGATTACGAATATCCACAGATAATTATACGTTTTGTTATTTATTTCTTCAAAGCCACAACAAAGATTTGTTCCACCTTTATATATGATTATGATTTAGAAATGCCGTGATCTTCGTATTCAGTAGGTTGGATACACTCTGAGTCAAACAGTTATTTCATCCAATACAATATCCTCACACGAAAAACAGTTCACCTTATGTCAATCATACAAGTACTGAGGATTACCTTGCCTAAAAATTTCGGATCATTACAACACATGGACAACATAGGGGGTCTTGCAACATAATCCATTCAGAGACATGACACAACATGCAAGTACAATAATTTAATGACAATTTCAACTGGTATCTAAAGAAGAACCGGGACTACCTTGGGCTTCAGATAGCAGAAACAGCAGGACCTCCTCCGTCTTCAAATGCAACATTCTTACTTCCTCCAATTCTTGGGTTGCTTGCATAATGCGTGCCGCTAATTCCGTAATTTCCAGCCTCAAGATAAAGATTACCTCATTCATGGCAGCCACACCATCTCTTTCTGCCTCTAGTAGAGCCTCAAGCACTATAATATCTGCACTCAATGTGGTCAACGACCGACTTCCATCGGAAGAGTACTGTACGTGGAGAGGCTGACAGCTGGGTCCACGGCAGCCGCAAGGAAGTGCCTCCTTATTACACGCAAAATAATTATTCCTCCACCTGACAGCAGGGACCCACCGGACGGGCCACCAGTATTTCGCGGAAAAAACGTTCCCCTTGGACTGCTGGTACCCACCGGATGGGCCACCGTATTTCGGGAAAAAAACGTTTGCCCCTGACTGCTGGGACCCACCGGACGGACCACCATATTTCGCGAAAAAATGTTCCCCCCGCTGTCAGCTCGGACCCACCGGAAGTGCCTCCTTATTACGCACAGAAAAATGAATACCCCCCTTCTAGCTGGGACCCGCCATGGTGGGAGGCTGACTTGTGGACCTACTAAGTTGACGGGGACGGAGGGCTTTGTCAACTTAGTCAATATGAACGATTCTAGCTCCAGTGACCGTACGATGTCCATCCAACGGCCGTCGTTCTTATTCAATCTCTGCTCTTCCTGCTCCAGCCGCTCAAACAAGTGTCGGCGGGACTGCCTGCTCCCTCCTCCCCGCGACCGGCTCTGCTGCCGCGCAGGCCTCACCGCCGCACCGTACTCCCATCGCTGGCCTAGCCATCCCTCTACTCACCCACACCTGCTGTTATTCTCCGGCGACGGCAGACGAACTAGTAAACCCTCGTACAGTCGTACTCCCCTCCGCGTGGGAAACAACTGCCGAGTCTTCCCTGCCTCCGTGTCGTTCCCTTCCTAGGCCTCGCCGTCATCCACCGCCCTGGTGCTCTCGGCGTGGCCTGGTCAACATGGTCAACGACCGACATGCATCTGAAGTGGAGTGTATGTGGAGAGGCCGACAGCTGGGTCCACGATCGCACGCAAGGAAATGCCTCCTTATTACGCGCAAAATAATGATTCCTCAACCTGACATCAGGGACCCACCGAAAGGGCCTCTGTATTTCGCGAAAAAAACATTACTGCCGCTGACAGCTCGGACGCACCAGCTATGTCTTCGCACGCAAGGAAGTGCCTCCTTATTACGCACAAAAAAAATGAATACTCCCCCTGCTAGGTGGGACCCAGTATAGTGGCAGGCTGACTTGTGGGCCTACTAAGTTGACGGGGATGGAGGGCTTTGTAAAATTAGTCAATATGCACGATTCTAGCTCCAATGACCGTACGATGTCCATCCAACGGCCGTAGTGCTTCTTCAACCTCTGGTCTTCTTGCTCCAGCCGCCCAAACCAGCGCCGGTCGTGCTTCGTGTTCCTGCCTCCCGTGGCTGGCTGCGATGCGGCGGAGGCCTCACCACCCCCTACTACTCCCACCGCTGGCCAGGCCATCCCTCTACTCACCCACACCCCCTGTTATTCTACGGCGACGGCAGCCTCACACCGCAGCGAACTAGTGAACCCTCGTACTCCTCTACGCGTGGGCATCCACTGCCGCGTCTTCCCTGGCTCCGCGTCGTCCCCTTCCTAGGCCTCGCCGTCGTCCACCGCCCTGGTGCTCTCGGCGCGGCGTGGTCAATGTGGTCAAGGAACGGCTTCCATCGGACGTGGACTGTACGTGGAGAGGCTGACAGCTGGGTCCATGGCCGCAGCAAGGAAGTGCCTCCATATTACATGCAAAATAATTATTCCTCTACCTGACAGCGGGGACCCACCGGACGGGCCACCGTATTTCACGAAAAAAATGTTTCCCCCTGAATGCTGGGACCCACCAGCAACACCTTCGCACGCAAGGAAGTGCGTCCGGGCAACAAAAACAAAACGATTCGCCCCCCTGACTGCTGGGACCCACCAGCTACATCTTCGCACGCAAGGAAGTGCGTCCGGGCAAAAAAACCAAAACGATTCGCCCCCCTGACTGCTGGGACCCACCAGCTACATCTTCGCAGGCAAGGAAGTGCCTGACAGTCGGGACCCACCTGGTCGAAGCGTACGTAGCGTTGTCATACTGGTCGCGAACGTGTACGTACATATATACTGGTCGATATAGAGGCGCGCACGTGTCGTAGTAGAGGCGCATACGTGTCGTAGTAGAGGCGCGCACGTAGCATGTACACGTACGTACAGCGGCCAGGGTGCAAGAAAGAAAATACAGCCACGTACGTACATACAGGCAGGGTCTCGAACGCCTACTCGCGCATACGTACGGCGAGGGCTCGTGTACATGGCTGGGTCGGAACGGAGAAATAACGTCGTCGTCGTGTTCATGGGGAGGCAACGGAATGCATCGTGTTCATGGGGAGGCAACGGAATGCGTCGTGTTCATGGGGAGGGGTGTGGCGTACCGCAAAACGGAGGAAACGGACCTCCTACAGTCGAAACGGGGGTCCTATTGATCGGGAGGAGTGTGGCGTACCGCAAAACGGAGGAAACGGACCTCCTACGGTCGAAACGGGGGTCCTGTTGATCGGGAGGGGTGTGGCGTACCGCAAAACGGAGGAAACGGACCTCCTATGGTCGAAACGGGGGTCCTATTGATCGGGAGGGGTGTGGCGTACCGCAAAACGGACGAAACGGACCTCCTACGGTCGAAACGGGGGTCCTGTTGATAGGGAGCGGTGTGGCGTACCGCAAAACGGACGAAACGGACCTCCTACGGTCGAAATGGGGGTCCTGTAGATCGGGAGGGGTGTGGCGTACCGCACAACGGGACTCCACGGGATACTGTTCATCTCCACCGTCGACCTCCTCCAGCCTCCACGGGCTACCGTCGACCTCCTCCAGCCTCCACGGGCTCCTGTTCATCCAGCCTCCACCGCGCGCTACTCCACCGGCTACTGTTCAACCACCCCTCCACCGTCTACTGCTCATCCAGCCCTCCACACCACGGGGTCCTGTTCAACCAACCCTCCACGGGCACCCCTCCACCGTCTACTGTTCATCCAGCCCTCCACACCACGGGGTCCTGTTCATCCAGAGGCAACGCCACCACTCACTGTTCATCCAACCCCCCCCCCCCCCCCCCCGCAACGCTCACTATTCATCCAATCGATCGGCTTCAGTTTAGCAGCAGTAGCGAAGGAATCACTCGATCGGGTTCAGTTAACAGCCATCGATCGACCGCTCGGGTTCAGTAACGCGTAGCCTGCAGTGCAATCGCTCGGGTTCAGTTAGAGCCCAACGCCTCACTCGGGTTCAGTTAGAGCCAACGCCTCGCACACACGCGCGTACGTGTACACGCGCATCGCTCGGCCCCTGACCTCCCACCGTAACCGGGAACTCTCCGAAATTTTCCTCGCCCTCGCTTCTACCACGGTTTTTTCCCGTCATAGACGGCCCAAAGAATGTCATGCAACTGCATCACCAGCCCGCCCAGGACGAAAAGCCCATTTTCTGTCATGATTTTTCGTCATAGAAGTAGGATCCCACCACATCTATGATGACACCGGGTTTTGTCACAATTATCGTCATAGAAGTGTCATATGTATGACAGGAAAAAAATTCGTTCGGCCCAAAATGTCACGGATGTTTCTTTTTTTACTAGTGGATAGCAGAGGAAGAACTCAAAGTCACAGGCATGTTTCGAGAAATCAACCCCGGTAAGAGTCATCTTAAGGGAAAGATCACGTCGCTAGTGACACTCGGAGGAGAGTTGAACTACCGGAGAGAGAATGTTGTGTTTGATGTGGTCGACCTCCCCCTGCCGTACTATGGAATCCTTGGATGCCCAGCTCTACCAAAATTTATGGCGGCATCCCATTATGCCTACAACACCTTGAAGATGGCAGGGCCGGTGGGAGTCATTTCCAATTCCTCAGACGAGAAGGACGCAATTATTTGCGTCGATAAGATGTACCGGGACGCAGTCGCGGTAGAGGCCGCGGAAGCCACAGTTCCCACCAGGTAAATCAAAGTAAAGAAGAAGGCTAGCAGGGACACCAGCAAGGAATCCGGGAAGTGTACCTCTTCGGAGCGTGCTGCGCCTGTTGATGACTTGCCGGAGAGTTCCAACAACAAGAGATCCAGGGCTACTGCACCTCATGTGAAAAAGGTCCCGGCAGGGCGGGCTGGCGCTGATGGTACCTTTACGATCAGTGCCACCCTTGATGACAAATAGGAAAGCATGCATGTTGCCTTCCTGTGGGCGAATATCAATGTGTTTGCTTGGCAACCATGTGATATCCTCGGTGTTCCCAGGGAGGTAATCGAGCACCACCTTGTTGTTTGCCCACAAGCCCGACCCGTCAAGCAGAAGGTCCAAAAGCAAGCTTTGGAGTGGTAGCAATTCATTGCAGAAGAGATCAAGAAACTTGAGGGAGCTAGTTTGGTCAGAGGAGTACTGCATCCAACGTGGTTAGCAAACCCAGTGGTCGTACGCAAGGCTAACGGAAAATGGAGGCTTTGCATAGATTTCACAGATCTTAACAAGGACTGCCCGAAGGACCCATTTCCCTTGCCTCGCATTGACTAGATTGTGGATTCCACGTCAGGATGTGATTTGCTCTCTTTTCTGGATGTTTACTCTAGATATCATCATATTTTTATGTCCAAGGAAGACGAAGAGATGACCTCATTTATCACCCCATGTGGCACATACTGCTTCGTGCACATGCCTTTCTGGTTGAAGAGTGTCGGGTCCACTTTTGCAATAGCAGTCCAGATTGGTTCTGGATCACTATTGCATAGGAGCATCGAAGCTTATATGGATGATATTATGGTCAAGACCAAGGACAGATCAACCTCATCCAGGATTTAGAAGAGACATTTGCTAATCTGCGCAAGATCAACTTGAAGTTGAACCCGGAGAAGTGGTGTTTGGCATTCCATCTGGCAAGCTACTTGGTTTCTTTGTGTCCCATCAGGGGATAGAGGCCAACCCCAATAAGATCAAGGCTATCGAGCAGATTCAGGCACCTAAGACAGTTAAGGATGTAAGGCGTTTGACAGGGTGCGTTACCACGCTTAGCAGATTAATCTCCATGTCTGCCCAGCGTGCCTTGCCAATCTTCAAGATCTTGAAGAAGGCAGGACCCATGAAGTGGACCCCGGAAGCAGATACAACATTGCAAGATTTGAAGACCTACTTGTCCCCTGTGCCCACTTTGGTTGCTCCCAAACCACAGGAGCCGTTGCTGCTATACCTGGCAGCAACTAATCAAGTGGTTAGTGCAACACTAGTGGCGCGGAGGGAAGTGGAGGAAGTAGCTGCCTCATCTACTGTCCCTTCCAGGGGGAGAGTGAGAACAGCCCGGCAAGGCGAGATATGGATCAGGACAAAGAAGAGCGCTGCAGCGGAGACCATCCCAACGACGCAGCAAGGAAGTAAGTGGTGTAGCGCCCAGTGTACTTCGTCAGCTCCCTATTGCAAGGGGATAGATCCAGGTACTCTAGTTTGCAAAAGTTGATTTTTGGCCTTGTCACTACTTCCACGCCCATGAGATCACGGTTGTCACACATTTTCCTTTGCAAAGGATACTTCAAAACCCTGAGGCTACCGGAAGAAGAGTGGAGTGGGCTTTGGAGTTATCCAGCTTTGGGCTGAAATTTGAAAGCACATCAACGATTCAGAGTAGGGCATTGGCAGAGTTTATTGCAGAATGGACGCCAACCCCTGATGAAGAAGTGCTAGAAACAGTTATTCCCAGCAAGGAAGCACCCCAAGAATGGATCGTGTATTTCAATGGTGCCTTTTCCCTACAAGGTGCAGGAGCTGGTGTGCTTCTCGTTGCTCCCACTGGAGAGCACCTGAAGTACATCGTCCAGATGCATTTCCCCCAACAGGAGATGACCAACCATACTGTAGAGTATGAAGGCACCTTGCCGGGCTCAGGATTGCCACTGAATTTGGAATCAAGAAGCTGATCATTCGAGGAGATTCACAACTTGTGGTGAGACAAGTCAACAAGGATTACCAGAGTCCATTGATGGAAGCATACATTGAGAAAGTGAGAAGACTGGAGGAGTGCTTTGACGGATTGCAAACAGAGCATGTACCTTGTGCGGAAAACAACATTGCTGATCATCTGTCAAAGTGTGCTGCGCAAAAACTTCCTCTGGAACCTGGAAATTTTGTTCTCCATCTTACTCAGCCCGCCGTATCCCCAGCAACAATGGCCCGAAAGAGGAGGAAACTGGACTCTGGTAAGCCTCTCCTGGTAGAGCCTCTCGGGGCTCCTGGTAGGGACCTTGCTGGAAACAACTCCCCTTCGATTGTCGGGAAGCACCCTCCTGCCGGGCCACTGGTCCCCGCAGTCAAGGAACGCGCCCTCATGAATAAGGAGGTGCCGCTAGTCCTTGTTGCCGAGCCCCATACTCCAAATTGGGCAAGGCACATAGTCCACTTCCTCCAAACCGGAGAACTTCCCGAAGAGCAAGAAGAAGCTGAAAGAGTGGCCCGAAGGGCCAGTATGTATCAGTTTGCCGATGACACACTATACATAAGAAGGCCCAACGGTGTGAAATTGAAGTGCATTTGCCGGGAAGAAGAAAAGGAACTGCTGGCAGAAATACACAAAGGCATGTGCGGCTCCCACATTGGATCAAGGGCGTTGGTTGGGAAAGCATTCCGGCAAGGATTCTATTGGCCCACAACCCTCCAAGATGCGGTCGAGCTAGTCCCCAAATGTGAAGCCTGCCAGTTCCATTCCAAGAACACCCATCTGCCTGCCCAAACTCTTCAGACAATCCCTTTGTCATGGTCGTTTTTAGTCTGGGGGCTCGATATCCTCGGCCCTTTCCCCCGAGCTACCGGGGGCTTTGAATTCTTGTTCGTTGCCATCGACAAGTTTACAAAGTGGCCATAAGTAGAAGCCGTGAGAAAGGTGACTGCTCAGTTAGCTATCAAGTTCTTCAAAGGATTGGTGTGCCGCTTCAGCGTCCCTGCCCGGATCATCACCTACAACGGCACCCAGTTCACGAGCCCCGCCTTCATGCAATATGTTCATGCCCTCGGAACCATGATCTCATTTGCCTCTGTTGCACATCCTAGAAGCAATGCACAAGCTGAGAGGGTGAACGCTGAAGTGTTGCAAGGACTCAAGACGAGAACATTTGATAAGCTGCAGAAATGCGGCAGGCGATGGATCGACGAGCTGCCGGTGGTTCTTTGGTCCCTTAGAACGACATCAAATCGAGCTACCGGGCAGACACCCTTCTCCCTAGTCTATGGGGCAGAAGCAGTTATCCCCACGGAACTCATTTATGGGTCACCTCGAGTGCTCGCCTATGATGAAGTAGCGCAGGATCAGCACCGGCGTGACGACGCCGTGCTTCTCAAGGAGAACCGTCTCTTGGCTGCTACGCGTGCTGAATGCTACCAGCAAGCCCTGCATCGCTATCACAGCCGCAGGGTTCATGCCCGGTTTTTTGAGGAAGGCGACCTTGTCCTTAGGTGCGTTCAGTCCACCAAGGGTGCAAACAAGTTGACGCCAAAGTGGGAAGGTCCTTACCGGGTAGTACAAGTCACTAGACCTGGCGCAGTCCGTCTAGAGACCGGAGATGGCATTCAATTGCAAAACTCATGGAATATTGAGCATCTCCTCAAGTTCTACCCGTAGGGCGTGGCTGTCAGGCCCTGCTTGGCAGCCACCCTTTTGTACAGGCCTTGCCTTTGTACAAAGCCAGGCGCAGACCCTGAGCAATAGAGAAATAAATGAAGTGCTGGGGCCCCCCGACAAGTTGCATGCATGCATAAGCATTTCATGAGCATCGCATGTTCATGTAGATAAGATCACATCTGGCAACATTTTCATCTGCATAAATTGCAGGCTCCTGCCGAGGACTTGGTCTCCAAGAGGACATGGAAAGATGAGCCTACACTATGATCTCCGGCAAGCCAAACAGATAAGTTATTTCTCTTATCCATACGTGTTCTGTAAGTATCTTCTGCATAACAGAACCTCACCGCTTTTTGAAACTAAGGTGCTCCCATCCCTTGACTCGAATGTTGCATCGGTCAGGATGGTCGCAGTGGCCTTTGGTGAAAAAAGATTGGCGGGGGCCTGGTCCCTCTCCATGATTTGTGCCCGATAGGCCTGACTCCCCGGCAACAAAACTGAGGGTACAGGCATGGTAGCCTCCCGGGGGAAAACTTGTTATAGGATCGAAAGTATGTCTAGAGGGGAGGTTATTAGAGTACTTGACCAAATAAAAATCTATCCTTTTCCCATTTTATGTCTTGGCAGATTATAGTAGCTTAACACAAGTCAAGCAATCAACCTACACATGCAAGTCTCAGAGTATAGCAGCGGAATGTAAATCATTTGCATATGAAGTTAAAGGGAGGAGTTTGGAGGGAGCAAACGCAATGTAGACATGGAGATTTTTGGCGTGGTTCCGATAGATGGTGCTGTCGTACATCCACGTTGATGGAGACTTCAACCCACGAAGGGTAACGGCTGCGCGAGTCCACGGAGCGCTCCACCCACGAAGGGTCCATGAAGAAGCAACCTTGTCTATCCCACCATGACCATCGCCCATGAAGGACTTGCCTCACTAGGGTAGATCTTCACGAAGTAGGGGATCTCCTTGCCCTTACAAACTCCTTGGTTCAACTCCACAATCTTGTCGGATGCTGCCAAGTAACACCTAACCAATCTAGGAGACACCACTCTCCAAAAGGTAATAGATGGTGTGTTGATGATGAACTCCTTGCTCTTGTGCTTCAAATGATAGTCTCCCCAACACTCAACTCTCTCTCACAGATTTGGATTTGGTGGAAAGATGATTTGAGTGGAAAGCAACTTGGGGAAGGCTAGAGATCAAGATTCTTGTGGTTGGAATGGAATATCTTGGTCTCAACATATGAGTAGGTGGTTCTCTCTCATAGAATGTATGCTGGAAGTGTAGGCACATTCTGATGACTCTCTCCACGAATAAAGAGTGGGTGGAGGGGTATATATAGCTTCCACACAAAATCTAACCGTTACACACAATTTACAAAACTCAGTGGGACTGAATCATGAAACTCGGTTAGACCGATTTAGTTCAAAATGTGAACGTTAGGCTTTTTGGTGGGACTGACATGTCAACTCGGTGGGACCGATTTCATTAGGGTTAGGGCATAACTTAATCTCGGTGAGACCGATCACATGAGCTCGGTGAGACCGATTTCTGTAATAGGCAAACAAAGAGTTGGTCAGGTGTCGGTGTGGAACGACACCTATCGGATCACATGAATCCCTACTACGGTTGCCGGGGCGCAGGGTTGCGGGAAGAGCAGGATTAGTAATCAGCACAAGGATCGTTTACCCAGGTTCGGGCCACGATGATGCGTAAAACCCTAGTCCTGCTTTGGTGGATGTATTTCAGAGAGTTCTTGAGCTCTCGAACTAGCTATGGTGGGCGCGTGGTTCCAAAGAGCCGAATCCTTCTCCAGTACGCCTTGGGCCTCCTTTTATAGTCGAAAGGGACTGCAACAATGGCATACAGGAGGTGGAAAGGCATATAGTGCTGTGAGCTTATCGCTTGTATTATAGGACAAGACGCCTCTAATGCACCGCTGAGGTGTCCCCTAGCTTTATCGGGGACGGAAGCGAGGCCCGTCCCGTCTGTCGCCGCTCCTCCTCGCTTCGACACGCGCCCTGGCCAGCAGTGCATGCGGTGCCATGTAGGCAGGCAGGCAGCTGAGGTGGCGTGGTGGTAGGGTCTTTCACGAAGATCTGCATGCCGCCACGCAGGCGTCTGCTGAGTTGGCCTGGAAGCTGCATGTTGCCACGCAGATGCCTGCCCAGCTAGTTGGGCTGGCAGCTGCATGCGAACGGCGGTGGAGACTTGGCTGGTGCGGGCCTAGAAGTGGCCTTGCTGGCGCCCTCGCTGAGGGCTTGCTGGGTGGCCCGGCAAGGGTCTTGCCATGCACGCTGTCGTCCCCCGCAAAGATCTTGCCGGGTGTCTTGTGGCTCTCCTTGGCAAGGATCTTGCCGAGGACCATTGTCTTCCAATCCTCATCTGATCTTGAGTTCTCCTTGTCTTCACAAAGATCTGCATGCCACCATGGAGGTGCCTCCCAAGCCCTAGTTCCAACGTGGTTGGTCGAGTTGGAACCCGTGGGCTTGAGGGTGGCTCACTCTGCTGGTGTGGGCGAGCTGCCCCGGCAAGGGTCTTGCCGGGGCCGCTGAGGCTGCCCCCGGCAAGGATTTTACCGGGGGAACCTGCTTCGCCTCTCTGCTTCTTTGTGTTCTTGGCCTTGGCGTTGTCTTGATTGTCTTGGGCTTCGGTTTCACCTCGGTTCACCTCCCCTGTTCTGCTTGGTGCGGCCGTGGGCGCGGCACCCACTGTTTGTGCACAGGTAAGGGGTACAAAGATGCGCCCCTTCTTTTGTACACTGACAGGAGCCCCCAGTCCTGGGCCACACATAAGTGCAACATGTTGTTGGGCCAGGCCCAAAACGGTGCGCGGGCAGGCGGGGCGGTTTTTACCGCGGTAAAACTTTTCGCGCGCTGCGCTTCACATGACCCGCGTTGAATGCGCGATGTGGAGGGGTGTGCGTGACGTGGGCGGCATGCGTGGGGCGGTTTCCGCAGGCATGCGTCACATCATGGTAAAGAGGCGGCTCGCGCCTTCCACGTAAAAAGAGAGAGGCGTGGAGGCGCGGCTCATTTACTGAATGGGGCCGGGTCGCGGTCTTCAAGGCGTCCACACCCCATGATCACGGGGTGGGGAGAGGTCGCTTCACCCGTCCCCTTGGTTCTGCACGTTCGCCACGCATCCTCCATGCGCTTGGCATGTCAAGCGGTGGAGACGGGAAACCGGGCCGTCGCTGGTTGGGGCAACGGGTCGGTCCCGATTCCCTGCACCTCTGGTGGCTGGATTGGCCAAGCGGGGCGGCTGAGCCCCGACCCCGCCCCTTTATAAGGAGAGGAAAGGGGAGATGGCATCCCGCATTCTTCTATCTTCTACCTCCTTCCGCTTCTGCTTCTTCCTCTCATCCACCATGGAGAAAGGGAACCCGGTCCCTCGACGGTGGCGGCGAGGGTCGCCGCTCGACAGCGCGTCCCACCTCCTCTTGAGCCCGCCTTGGTGGAGCCAGCCGTGAGGGGAAGGGGGAGGAGGGGAGGCTGTGGGCGAGGTCGTGGCAGAGGTCGTGGTGCCCGGGGAAGAGAAGGACGGGGCAGCGCGCCGGCCTTGCCTCCGCTAATGATGCCTTTCCCGATGGAGGGCCATGTCGGGGACCGACCCTGCGAGTTCTTCATCAGGCTGCGCCGGCCACCGCGTCGCTGTCTTCGTCTTCCCGCCCCGTTTGCTCGGGAGATGGAGCATGACCCGCCCCAGACCCTCAAATTGCACATGAGGGGCTGCGGGAATGGGGGCACGCGGGTCGACGTCGACTTCTCGGCTCCTCGGGTCATGTACCTACATCGTGGATGGAAGACGTTCGCTCGCATCCATAGCCTGACGGCGGGGCTCATCCTCTACTTCAAATTAATGGAGGACGGGTTGCTCTCCGTCAAGTTCTTCGGGGATTTTGGAACTCGCCTTAAGTGCTGCATGGAGAGCTCCTCCGACGGAGACTCCGACGATGGAAGCTCTTCCTCGAGCGAAACTGACGAGGAGGAGAGCGGGGCAGATGACGGGGACGAGTCCGACTAGGTGTCGGATGCCCCGCGCCTGGGCGGGTGCGGCAGTAGCAGCATCTGCACCTGGCCGCTCCTCCGGTGGAGTTTTGCCAGGGGAGGGGCCAGCTACTTGAACTTCTCGGGGCCGTCTCCTTGGGTGGCTGGCGTCGGCAGGCTGCAGAAGAGGAAGAGGGCAGGCGGCAAGGCCATCAACTCGGAGTACGCGGACACCGACGCCTTCGTCGCGTGTCCGGCGACCTGCCGCCTCGTCTTCCAGCTCCTTTCCCGGCTGAAGGAAATATGTCCTAGAGGCAATAATAAAGTATTATATATTTCCTTATATCATGATAAATGTTTATTATTCATGCTAGAATTGTATTAACCAGAAACATAATCCATGTGTGAATACATAGACAAACAGAGTGTCACTAGTATGCGTCTACTTGACTAGCTCGTTAATCAAAGATGGTTATGTTTCCTAGCCATAGACATGAGTTGTCATTTGATTAACGGGATCACCTCATTAGGAGAATGACGTGATTGACATGACCCATTACGTTAGCTTAGCACCCGATCATTTAGCATGTTGCTATTGCTTTCTTCATGACTTATACATGTTCATATGACTATGAGATTATGCAACTCCCGTTTACCAGAAGAACACTTTGTGTGCTACCAAACGTCACAACGTAACTGGGTGATTATAAAGGTGCTCTACAGGTGTCTCCAAAGGTACTTGTTAGGTTGGCGTATTTCGAGATTAGGATTTGTCACTCCGATTGTCGGAGAGGTATCTCTGGGCCCACTCGGTAATGCACATCACTATAAGCCTTGCAAGCATTGTGACTAATGAGTTAGTTGCGGGATGATGTATTACGGAACGAGTAAAGAGACTTGCCGGTAACGAGATTGAACGTAGGTATCGAGATACCGACGATCGAATCTCGGGCAAGTAACATACCGATGACAAAGGGAACAACGTATGTTGTTATGTGGTCTGACCGATAAAGATCTTCGTAGAATATGTGGGAGCCAATATGGGCATCCAGGTCCCGCTATTGGTTATTGACCGGAGAGGTGTCTCGGTCATGTCTACATAGTTCTCGAACCCCAAGGGTCCGCACGCTTAAAGTTACGATGACAGTTATATTATGAGTTTATGTGATTTGATGTACCGAAGGTTGTTCGGAGTCCCGGATGTGATCACGGACATGACGAGGAGTCTCGAAATGGTCGAGACGTAAAGATTGATATATTGGACGACTATATTCGGACACCGGAAGTGTTCCGGAGAAGTTTCGGATTAAACTGGAGTGCCGGAGGGTTACCGGAACCCCCCGGGGAAGTATTGCGCCTTGGTGGGCCTTGAGGGGAGAGAGAGGGCAGCAGCCAGGAGGTGGCGCTCCCCCTCCCAAGGGGAGTCCTAGTTGGACTAGGAGAGGGGGGCGCAGCCCCCTTTCCCTCCCCCTCTCCCTCTCTTTTCCTTCCCCCCCCTTCTTTCCTAGTGGGACTAGGAAAGGGGAGTCCTACTCCTACTAGGAGGAGGACTCCCCCTCTCTCCTTGGCGCGCCTAGGGCAGCCGGCCTCCCCCTTGCTCCTTTATATACGGGGGTAGGGGGGCACCTAAGAACACACTTTGATATACGATATTTTAGCCGTGTGCGGTGCCCCCCTCCACCAGATTACACCTCGATAATACCCTCGCGGAGCTTAGACGAAGCCCTGCGTCGGTGGAACATCATCATCATCACCACGCCGTCGTGCTGACGAAACTCTCCCTCAACACTCGGCTGGATCGGAGTTCGAGGGACGTCATCGAGCTGAACGTGTGTAGAACTTGGAGGTGTCGTACGTTCGGTACTTGATCGGTCGGATCATGAAGACGTACGACTACATCAACCGCGTTGTGATAACGCTTCCGCTGTCGGTCTACGAGGGTACGTGGACAACACTCTCCCCTCTTGCTGCTATGCATCACCATGATCTTGTGTGTGCGTAGGAGATTTTTTGAAATTACTACGTTCCCCAACAGTGGCATCCGAGCCTGGTTTTATGCGTTGATGCTATGCACGAGTAGAACACAAGTGAGTTGTGGGCGATATAAGTCATACTGCTTACCAGCATGTCATACTTTGGTTCAGCGGTATTGTGAGATGAAGCGGCCCGGACCGACATTACGCGTACGCTTCCGCGAGACTGGTTTCACCGTTCGGAGCAGTCGTTGCTTAAAGGTAACTGGCGGGTGTCTGTCTCTCTCACTTTAGTTGAACCGAGTGTGGCTACGCCCGGTCCTTGCGAAGGTTAAAACAGCACCAACTTGACAAACTATTGTTGTGGTTTTGATGCGTAGGTAAGAACGGTTCTTGCTAAGCCCGTAGCAGCCACGTAAAACATGCAACAACAAAGTAGAGGACGTCTAACTTGTTTTTGCAGGGCATGTTGTGATGTGATATGGTCAAGACATGATGTGATATAATGTGTTGTATGAGATGATCTTGTTTTGTAACCGAGTTATCGGCAACTGGCAGGAGCCATATAGTTGTCGCTTTATTGTATGAGATGCAATCGCCATGTAATAGTTTTACTTTATCACTAAGCGGTAGCGATAGTCGTAAAAGCAATAAGTTGGCGAGACGACAACGATACTACGATGGAGATCAAGGTGTCGTGCCGGTGACGATGGTGATCATGACGGTGCTTCGGAGATGGAGATCACGAGCACGGTCCTTCGGGGATGGAGATCACAAGTACAAGATGATGATGGCCATATCATATAACTTATATTGATTGCATGTGATGTTAATCCTTTATGCATCTTATCTTGCTTTGATTGACGGTAGCATTATAAGATGATCACTCACTAAAATTTAAAGATAAAAGTGTTCTCCCTGAGTATGCACCGTTGCGAAAGTTCTTCGTCCTGAGACACCACGTGATGATCGGGTGTGATAAGCTCTACGTTCAAATACAATGGGTGCAAAACAGTTGCACACGCGGAATACTCAGGTTAAACTTGACGAGCCTAGCATATGTTCAGATATGGCCTTGGAACACAGAGACCGAAAGGTCGAGCGTGAATCATATAGTAGATATGATCAACATATTGATGTTCACCATTGAAACTACTCAATCTCACGTGATGATCGGACATGGTTTAGTTGATTTGGATCACGTAATCACTTAGATGATTAGAGGGATATCTATCTAAGTGGGAGTTCTTAAGTAATATGATTAATTGAACTTAAATTTATCATGAACTTAGTACCTGATAGTATCTTGCTTGTCTATGTTGTAGATAAATGGCCCGTGCTGTTCTTCCGTTGAATTTTAATGCGTTCCTTGAGAAAGCTAAGTTGAAAGATGATGGTAGCAATTACACGGACTGGGTCCGTAACTTGAGGATTATCCTCATTGCTGCACAGAAGAATTACGTCCTGGAAGCACCGCTAGGTGCCAGGCCTCCTGCAAGAGCTACGCCAGAAGTTATGAACGTCTGGCAAAGCAAAGCTGATGACTACTCAATAGTTCAGTGTGCCATGCTTTACGGCTTAGAACCGGGACTTCAACGGCGTTTTGAATGTCATGGAGCATATGAGATGTTCCAGGAGTTGAAGTTAATATTTCAAGCAAATGCCCGGATTGAGAGATATGAAGTCTCCAATAAGTTCTATAGCTGCAAGATGGAAGAGAATAGTTCTGTCAGTGAGCATATACTCAGAATGTCTGGGTATAATAATAACTTGATTCAACTGGGAGTTCAACTTCCGGATGATTGCGTCATTGACAGAATTCTTCAATCACTGCCACCAAGCTACAAGAGCTTCGTGATGAACTATAACATGCAAGGGATGGATAAGACGATTCCCGAGCTCTTCGCAATGCTAAAGGCAGCGGAGGTAGAAATAAAAAAGGAGCATCAAGTGTTGATGGTCAGTAAAACCACTAGTTTCAAGAAAAAGGGCAAAGGGAAGAAGAAAGGGAACTTCAAGAAGAACAGCAAGCAAGTTGCTGTTTAGGAGAAGAAATCCAAGTCTGGACCTAAGCCTGAAACTGAGTGCTTCTACTGTAAGCAGACTGGCCACTGGAAGCGGAACTGCCCCAAGTATTTGGCGGATAAGAAGGATGGCAAGGTTAACAAAGGTATATGTGATATACATGTTATTGATGTGTACCTTACTAATACTCACAGTAGCACCTGGGTATTTGATACTGGTTCTGTTGCTAATATTTGCAACTCGAAACAGGGGCTACGGATTAAGCGAAGTTTTGCTAAGGACGAGGTGACGATGCGCGTGGGAAATGGTTCCAAAGTCGATGTGATCGCCGTCGGCACGCTACCTCTACATCTACCTTCGGGATTAGTTTTAGACCTAAATAATTGTTATTTGGTGCCAGCGTTGAGCATGAACATTATATCTGGATCTTGTTTAATGCGAGACGGTTATTCATTTAAATCAGAGAATAATGGTTGTTCTATTTATATGAATAATATCTTTTATGGTCATGCACCCTTGAAGAGTGGTCTATTTTTAATGAATCTCAATAGTAGTGATACACATATTCATAATGTTGAAGCCAAAAGATGCAGAGTTAATAATGACAGTGCAACTTATTTGTGGCACTGCCGTTTGGGTCATATCGGTGTAAAGCGCATGAAGAAACTCCATACTGATGGAATTTTGGAATCACTTGATTTTGAATCACTTGGTACTTGTGAACCGTGCCTTATGGGCAAGATGACCAAAACACCGTTCTCCGGAACTATGGAGAGAGCAATAGATTTGTTGGAAATCATACATACCGATGTATGTGGTCCGATGAATATCGAGGCTCGTGGCGGATATCGTTATTTTCTCACCTTCACAGATGATTTGAGCAGATATGGGTATATCTACTTAATGAAACATAAGTCTGAAACATTTGAAAAGTTCAAAGAATTTCAAAGTGAAGTTGAAAATCATCGTAACAAGAAAATAAAATTCCTACGATCTAATCGTGGAGGAGAATATTTGAGTTACGAGTTTGGTCTACATTTGAAACAATGCGGAATAGTTTCGCAACTCACGCCACCCGGAACACCACAGCATAATGGTGTGTCCGAACGTCGTAATCGTACATTATTAGATATGGTGCGAACTATGATGTCTCTTACTGATTTACCGCTATCGTTTTGGGGTTATGCTTTAGTGACGGCTGCATTCACTCTAAATAGGACACCATCGAAATCCGTTGAGACGACGCCTTTTGAACTATTGTTTGGCAAGAAACCAAAGTTGTCGTATCTTAAAGTTTGGCGTTGCGATGCTTATGTGAAGAAACTTCAACCTGATAAGCTCGAACCCAAATCGGAGAAATGTGTCTTCATAGGATACCCAAAGGAGACTATTGGGTACACCTTCTATCACAGATCCGAAGGCAAGATATTCGTTGCTAAGAATGGATCCTTTCTAGAGAAGGAGTTTCTCTCGAAAGATGTGAGTGGGAGGAAAGTAGAACTTGATGAGGTAACTGTACCTGCTCCCTTATTGGAAAGTAGATCATCGCAGAAATCAGTTTCTGCGACACCTACACCAATTAGTGAGGAAGTTAATGATAATGATCATGAAACTTCAGATCAAGTCATTACTGAACTTCGTAGGTCAACTAGATCAAGATCCGCACCAGAGTGGTACGGTAATCCTGTTCTGGAGGTCATGTTACTAGACCATGACGAACCTACGAACTATGAAGAAGCGATGGTGAGCCCAGATTCCGCAAAATGGCTTGAAGCCATGAAATCCGAGATGGGATCCATGTATGAGAACAAAGTATGGACTTTGGTTGACTTGCCCGATGGTCGGCAAGCCATTGAAAATAAATGGATCTTCAAGAAGAAGACTGACGCTGATGGTAATGTTACTGTCTATAAAGCTCGACTTGTTGCAAAAGGTTTTCGACAAGTTCAAGGGATTGACTACGATGAGACCTTCTCACCCGTAGCGATGCTTAAGTCTGTCCGAATCATGTTAGCAGTTGCCGCATTTTATGATTATGAAATTTGGCAAATGGATGTCAAAACTGCATTCCTGAATGGATTTCTGGAAGAAGAGTTGTATATGATGCAACCGGAAGGTTTTGTCGATCCAAAGGGAGCTAACAAAGTGTGCAAGCTCCAGCGATCCATTTATGGACTAGTGCAAGCCTCTCGGAGTTGGAATAAACGCTTTGATAGTGTGATCAAAGCATTTGGTTTTATACAGACTTTTGGAGAAGCCTGTATTTACAAGAAAGTGAGTGGGAGCTCGATAGCATTTCTGATATTATATGTGGATGACATGTTACTGATTGGAAATGATATATAATTTCTGGATAGCATAAAGCGATACTTGAATAAGAGTTTTTCAATGAAAGACCTCGGTGAAGCTGCATATTTATTAGGCATTAAGATCTATAGAGATAGATCAAGACGCTTAATTGGACTTTCACAAAGCACATACCTTGACAATGTTTTGAAGAAGTTCAAAATGGATCAAGCAAAGAAAGGGTTCTTGCCTGTACTACAAGGTGTGAGATTGAGTAAGACTCGATGCCCGACCACTACAGAAGATAGAGAGAAAATGAAAGATGTTCCCTATGCTTCAGCCATAGGCTCTATCATGTATGCAATGCTGTGTACCAGACCTGATGTGTCCCTTGCTGTAAGTTTAGCAGGGAGGTACCAAAGTAATCCAGGAGTGGATCACTGGACAGCGGTCAAGAACATCCTGAAATACCTGAAAAGGACTAAGGATATGTTTCTCGTTTATGGAGGTGACAAAGAGCTCATCGTAAGGGGTTACGTTGATGCAAGCTTTGACACTGATCCGGACGATTCGAAATCGCAAACCGGATATGTATTTACATTGAATGGTGGAGCTGTCAGTTGGTGCAGTTCCAAGCAAAGTGTCATGGCGGGATCTACGTGTGAAGCGGAATACATAGCTGCTTCGGAAGCAGCGAATGAAGGAGTCTGGATGAAGGAGTTCATATCCGATCTAGGTGTCATACCTAGTACATCGGGACCAATGAAAATCTTTTGTGATAATACTTGTGCAATTGCCTTAGCAAAGGAATCCAGATTTCACAAGAGAACCAAGCACATCAGAAGACGCTTCAATTCCATCCGGGATTTAGTCCAGGTGGGAGACATAGAAATTTGCAAGATATATACGGATCTGAATGTAGCAAACCCGTTGACTAAGCCTCTTCCACGAGCAAAACATGATAAGCACCAAGACTCCATGGGTGTAAGAATCATTACTATGTAATCTAGATTATTGACTCTAGTGCAAGTGGGAGACTGAAGGAAATATGCCCTAGAGGAAATAATAAAGTATTATATATTTCCTTATATCATGATAAATATTTATTATTCATGCTAGAATTGTATTAACCGGAAACATAATACATGTGTGAATACATAGACAAACAGAGTGTCACTAGTATGCCTCTACTTGACTAGCTCGTTAATCAAAGATGGTTATGTTTCCTAGCCATAGACATGAGTTGTCATTTGATTAACGGGATCACCTCCTTAGGAGAATGACGTGATTGACATGACCCATTACGTTAGCTTAGCACCCGATCGTTTAGTATGTTGCTATTGCTTTCTTCATGACTTATACATGTTCCTATGACTATGAGATTATGCAACTCCCGTTTACCGGAAGAACACTTTGTGTGCTACCAAACGTCACAACGTAACTGGGTGATTATAAAGGTGCTCTACAGGTGTCTCCAAAGGTACTTGTTGGGTTGGCGTATTTCGAGATTAGGATTTGTCACTCCGATTGTCGGAGAGGTATCTCTGGGCCCACTCGGTAATGCACATCACTATAAGCCTTGAAAGCATTGTGACTAATGAGTTAGTTGCGGGATGATGTATTACGGAACGAGTAAAGAGACTTGCCGGTAACGAGATTGAACTAGGTATCGAGATACCGACGATCGAATCTCGGGCAAGTAACATACCGATGACAAAGGAACAGCGTATGTTGTTATGTGGTCTGACCGATAAAGATCTTCGTATAATATGTGGGAGCCAATATGGGCATCCAGGTCCCGCTATTGGTTATTGACCGGAGAGGTGTCTCGGTCATGTCTACATAGTTCTCGAACCCAAAGGGTTCGCACGCTTAAAGTTACGATGACAGTTATATTATGAGTTTATGTGATTTGATGTACCGAAGGTTGTTCGGAGTCCCGGATGTGATCACGGACATGACGAGGAGTCTCGCAATGGTCGAGACGTAAAGATTGATATATTGGACGACTATATTCGGACACCAGAAGTGTTCCAGAGAAGATTCGGATTAAACCGGAGTGCCGGAGGGTTACCGGAAACCCCCGGGGAAGTATTGGGCCTTAGTGGGCCTTGAGGGGAGAGAGAGGGCAGCAGCCAGGAGGTGGCGCGCCCCCTCCCAAGGGGAGTCCTAGTTGGACTAGGAGAGGGGGGCGCAGCCCCCTTTCCCTCTCCCTCTCCCTCTCTTTCCTTCCCCCCCTTCTTTCCTAGTAGGACTAGGAAAGGGGAGTCCTACTCCTACTAGGAGGAGGACTCCCCCTCTCTCCTTGCGCGCCTATGGCAGCCGGCCTCCCCCTTGCTCCTTTATATACGGGGGCAGGGGGGCACCTAAGAACACACTTTGATATACGATATTTTAGCCGTGTGCGGTGCCCCCCTCCACCAGATTACACCTCGATAATACCGTCGCGGAGCTTAGGCGAAGCCCTGCGTCGGTGGAACATCATCATCGTCACCACGCCGTCGTGCTGACGAAACTCTCCCTCAACACTCGGCTGGATCAGAGTTCGAGGGACATCATCGAGCTGAACGTGTGTAGAACTTGGAGGTGCCGTACGTTCGGTACTTGATCGGTCGGATCGTGAAGACGTACGACTACATCAACCGCGTTGTGATAACGGTTCCGCTGTCGGTCTACGAGGGTACGTGGACAACACTCTCCCCTCTCGTTTCTATGCATCACCATGATCTTGCGTGTGCGTAGGAATTTTTTTGAAATTACTACGTTCCCCAACACCGGCACCATCATCACCGGCCCACCCTTGGGCGGCCACCGAGGTGTTCTCTTGGTGCTTTCTGCTGCTCGTAGCTCGCCTAGGCGCCCCTTTTGCCCTTACGGGCATCTCATCCCTTTTTCAATATGTAAGCCTTCGGGCCTTTGTTAAATTTAGAACTTGTAATCCCCTTGCTCATGTTTTTCATTCCGTATGAACTGTACATGTATGGGATGTTTTTAATGAAAAAGGGATGTTTGCGGGGTTTTTCGTTCACGGGTAGACCCCACGAGAAGGAGCGAATCCTTGTTACTTTTCAAGATAAATGTTTTTCTCCCGGCAACAGGCCTTGCCGTCCCCCTCACTTCGCTCGACCATTCTCGCGCTCTTGGCGGAGGCAGGGATGAAGTGGGCTTAGGCTCCTCCTTCTATCTCCTTACCGACGCGGCTACAACCAAATCCGGACCCAGGAGATAATCCTTAGGTATAGGAAAAAGGGGAGCACGGTAGCCCGGAGATAAAATGAGGTTTCACATGCCCCAGTTCGAAATGCATGACAAGAGGATGAAAGACTTATCTGGATCTGCAGCCCCCAGCAACCTTGTCTTGCCGCGGTTGGATCCTTGTACTTGCAGCCCCCGGCAACTCTGGTTTGCCGGGGTCGGGACGCCGGTCCGTTCCCTTTCTTCCAAGTAGCTCAGCAGAAGTGCCCATGTGCCCTGCGAACCAAAGGAGGACAGAAAAGAACAGAGAGACGCGCACTCGACCTCTAGGCTAGGGGTTAGTCACCGCTAAGCACTATCAACTCTAACCAAGGAAGAGACTCGACCTAGCATGCATGCTATAACTTAGGGTGCCAGCGCTTCATTTATCTGTGCTCAGGGTCTACGCCTGGCTTTGTACAAAGGGTGACATGCCTTGCCGGAAAGGCTTGTACAAAAGGTGGCTTGTCGGGGGGCCCGTCAAGCCGCGCCTTATGGGTAAAACTTGCGAAGATGCTTGATGTTCCACGAGTTGCTCACTGGAACAGCATCTTCGGTCTCTAGGCGGACTGCGCAGGCCTGGTGACTCGTATTACCCGATAAGGGCCTTCCCACTTCGGTGTCAACTTGTTGGAATTCTTGGCCGACTGAACGCGCCAAAGAACAAGGTCGCCTTGCTCAAAGCTTCGGGCATGAACCTTGCGGCTATGGTAGCGGCGCAAGGCTTGCTGGTAGCGTGCTGGTCTCACAGCCGCCCGAAGACGATCTTCCTCAAGAAGCGTTGCGTCATGTTGCCGCAACTGCTCTTGCTCAAGCTCATCATAAGCGAGCACTCGAGGTGACCCGTATATGAGTTCCGTGGGGAGAACTGCCTCTGCCCCATATACTAGGGCAAAGGGTGTTTGACCGGTGGCTCGATTTGGCGTCGTCCTGATCGACCAAAGAACCACCGGCAATTCATCAATCCAGCGCCTTCCGCTCTTGTGCAGCCTGTCGAAGGTCTTCGTTCTCAGGCCTCACAACACTTCAGAATTCGCCCTCTCCTCTTGGCCGTTTTTTCCGAGGGTGTGCCACGGAAGCAAAACAGACCTTGCTGCCGAGGTTTTGAACGTACTGCATGAAGGTGTGGCTTATGAACTGCGTGTCGTTGTCGTTGATAATTCTGCTTGGCACACCGAAGCGGCAGACCAGTCCCTTGAAGAACTTGACGGCTAACTGTGCTGTCACCTTTCTCACTGCTTCCACTTCCAACCACTTGGTGAACTTGTCGATTGCAACGTACAAGTACTCAAAGCCCCCGTCAGCATGGGGGAAGGGGCCCAGTATATCGAGCCCCCAGACCGAGAATGGCCAGGAGAGAGGGATTGTTTGAAGGGCTTGAGCTGGTTGATGAAGCTTCTTTGAATGGAACTGACACGCTTCACACTTGGTTACTAGTGTCGTTGCATCCTGGAGGGCGGTGGGCCAGAAGAAACCTTGCCGGAACGCCTTGCCGGCAAGGGCCCTCGACTCTATGTGGGAGCCACATATGCCTCCATGTATCTCTGCCAACAGCTACAGACCTTCCTCCCGGGGGATTCACTTCAATTTCACACCATTCGGCCTTCTCCTATACAGGACGTCATCGACGAACTGGTATAGGGTAGACCGACGGGCTACTTTTTCCGCTTCTTCTTGCTCCTCAGGAAGCTCCCCTGTCTGGAGGAATCGGACGGTACGTTGCGCCCATGCCAGAGCCTGGGGCTCGACGACAAGGACCAAAGGCATCTCTTCCGCCGTGGGAGCGGCTGTCTCCACGGCCAGGGCTTGACGCCCTGCCGGAGCTAGGTGCTCTTTGGCAGGCTCAGCGTCCATGGCAGCATCCTTGCCGGCATCCCCAGGGGGCTCGGCGGGAAAGTACTTGCCGGGACCTGATTTCCTTTGCTTGTTCTGCCCCATTGACGGTTCGACGGATGGCTGAGTTAACCGGAGCAAAAAGGTACCTGGTTCCACAGCTAGCTTGAATGCGGCCCGCTTCGGCAGGTAATCGGCGACGTCGTTCTCCGCTCGGGGAACGTGCTCCGCTTGGATACCGTTGAAGCACTCCTTCAGCTCCCTCACTTCATCTACGGAGGCCTCCATCAATGGGCTCTGGTAATCCTTGTTGACTTGTCTGACGACAAGCTGCGAATCACCCCTGAGAATGAGCTTCTTCACCCCGAGGCCTGCCGCGATCCTGAGACCGGCAAGCAGCCCCTCGTACTCAGCAGTGTTGTTTGTGGACATCTCCCTAGGAAAGTGCATCTGGATCACGTACTTGAGGTGCTCTCCGGTGGGTGCGACAAGCAGCACACCGGCACCGGCGCCTTGCAGCGAGAAAGCCCCGTCAAAGTACATGATCCAGTCGCGGTTTGCTTCCTTGCCGGGGAGGGCGGTCTCCTGGATTTCTTCGTCGGGCGTTGAGGTCCATTCTGCAATGAACTCCGCCAAGACTCTGCTCTGGATTGTCGAGGTACTTTCAAACTTCAAACCAAAACTTGACAACTCCAAGGCCCGTCTCTGCCGGGGGCCTTGCCTTGCCTTGCCAGCACCAGGCCCTGCCAGGGGAATCTTTGGCTCGCCGTCCACTGGTTCTGCCGTTGCCGCTGCCTCCTCGTCGACCTCCCTCTGTGCCACCAGTGCGGCGCTGACCACTTGGTTCATTGCCCCTAGATACAGCAGCAACGGTTCTTGTGGTTTAGGCGCAACCAGTATCGGCATGGAGGAAAGGTATTTCTTTAGATCCTGCAACGCCGCCTCGGCTTCTGGGGTCCACTCCATCGGGCCTACCTTCTTCAAGATTTTGAAGAAAGGAAGGGCGCGCTCGGCGGACTTGGAGATGAATCGGCTCATGGCGGCAACGCAGTCGGTGAGCCGACGCACATCCTTGATCCGCTTGGGAGCCTCAATCTGTTCAATAGCCTTGATCTTGTCTGGGTTTGCCTTGATCCCGCGCTGCGACACAAAGAATCCGAGAAGCTTGCCGGACGGAACGCCGAAGATACACTTCTTAGGGTTCAGCTTAAGGTTGATCTTGCGCAGGTTGGCAAATGTCTCTTCCAGATCTTGCACAAGAGTTGCCCCGTCCTTGGTTTTGACCACTATGTCATCCATGTATGCCTCCATATTTCTATGGAGCTGGTGTTCAAAACAAATTTGGGCTGCTCTTGCAAACGTCGAGCCAGCAATCTTCAACCCGAAAGGCATCCATAAAAAGCAATACGTACCACATGGGGTGATGAATGTTGTCTTCTCTTCATCTTCTCTTGTCATGAAGATTTGGTGGTAGCCCGAGTAGGCGTCGAGGAATGACAGCAGATCACACCCGGCCATGGAGTGAACAATGTGGTCGATGCGCAACGGGAAGGGGTCCTTAGGACAAGCTATATTGATATATGTGTAATACATACACAACCTCCACTTCCCATTTGCCTTGCGCACCACTACTGGATTGGCCAACCACGTCGGATGGAACACTCCTCTCACCAAACCCGCTGCATCCAACTTTTTGATCTCCTCTGTGATGAACTCCCGCCTCTCCAGAGCCTGCTTTCTGACCTTCTGCTTGACGGGCCGCGCATGAGGATAGACAGCTAGGTGGTGCTCAATCACCTCCTTGGGAACACCGGGGATGTCGGACGCTTGCCACGCAAACACGTCGACAATCGCCCGCAGGAAGGTGACGAGCGCGCCTTCCTATTTGCTGTCGAGGGTGGAGCCTATGGTGAAGGCCCCTCTCGTGCAATCCTCCTTGACGAACACCTTCTTGGTCTGCGGTGGCTCGGCTCTGGATCTCTTGCTCTTGCCGGTAGAGCTCTTTGGCACGTCCTCGACGGTAGCACAACACTCTGAGGAGGTGCGCTTGCCAGAGTGGGTGCGAGAGGTCTTGCCGGGCTTCTTCTTCCCCCCCCCCCGGGGCTTCAGCAGCAGGAGCAAGTACCTTGGCGGCAGCTGCTGCAACTGCTTCCCGGTAGAGTTGGTCGCCGCAAATCAGTGCGTCCTTCTTGTCGGAGGGGACGGAGATGATGGTCAACAGCCCGTGCATCTTTAGCATGTTGTAGGCGTAGTGCGACGCCGCCATGAACTTGGCTAGTGCTGGGCGGCCGAGGATCCCGTTGTAGGGCAAGGGGATCTCGGCCACGTCGAAAACGATCCTCTCCGTCCTGTGGTTCAACTCCCCTCCAAACGTCACGGGCAGCGTGACCTTCCCCTTCGGTTGGCTCCTCCCCGGATTGACCCCTTGAAATGTGCCCGTTTCCTCAAGGTCTCTATCAGGGATTTGTAGCCTTTTGATCACAACGGGCGAGATCAAGTTCAGGCCGGCCCCGCCGTCGACCAACATCTTGTTCACCTTGAGGTTGCGTATCGTTAGGGAGACCAACAACGGCAAACACCCGACCGCAGTTGTGCGATCAGGGTGGTCCTCGGTGTCAAAGATGAGGGGCGTGCTGGACCATTTCAGCGGCTTCTGAGCATCGAACGACGGCTCCCCTGCTGTAATCTCACGCGCCCACTGCTTGAGCTGGCTGTGAGAAGTATGCAGCGAGGCACCACCGTCGACGCACATCGCCTCTGTGGCCTTCTGGAATCCTTGCTCGTCGGACTCTTCGTCCTCGTCATGATCATCGTCTTCTTGATTCTTGTCACGGCCCCAGGCGGGCCTCTCATGCTGGCTGTCTTTGTCGCGGCGGCGGTGTCGCCACGCTTCTTGCCGGATCCCTCGGCACGGTCCTGGCCCTTCTCCTTGTCCCGCCTCTCATACTCGGCCTTTTGCTTTTCAGCAAGCAGCTCGACTTGCCGGTAGTTCTGGAGGTCATGGCCCTTGGTGCAGTGGATCTTGCAGTACTTCTTGCCGGAGCCCCCTGGCTTGTCGGCAGCTGCTAAGGCGCGGCAGGCGACGCACTCGGCAATCCCCTTGCCGGGGTCGTCTACCTTGACCTTCTTGGCAGCGCCCGTGTCGTCAGACCCCTCAACGGCAAGCACGGCCTTGCCCTTGCGTTTCCTATTGCGACGTCGGCCCTTCTTTGTCGGGGCGGCGGTGTCTTCATCAGTAGAGTCAGTTTCCGGCCGGCGTCCTCGCCGGGGTACTTCCTTCCCTCTTCAGCCCAGGCGCACCTGTCGGCCAGAACATAGAGTTCGTCCACATCCTTAACCTTGGTCATCGCCAGCTCTTCACGCATCTTGCGCTTGCGCACATTTTGATGGAACGCGCTGATCACAGCGGCGGGATGAACGTCGGGGATGTTGTACTCACTACAAAAAAAGACACATCCGTGACATTTTGGGCCGAACGAAATTTTTTCTGTCATACTTATGACACTTCTATGACGATAATTGTGACAAAACCCGGTATCATCATAGATGTGGTGGGGTCCTACTTCTATGACAAAAAATGGGCTTTTCGTCCTGGGCGGGCTGGAGACACAGCTGCATGACATTCTTTCAGCCGTCCATGACAGAAAAAACCGTGGTAGAAGGGAGGGCGAGGAAAATATCGGGGTGTTCCCGGTTACGGTGGGTGGTCGGGGCCGAGCGATGCGCGTTTCTCTCGTACACGCACGCACGTGGGTGCGAGGCGTTGGGCTCTAACTGAACCCGAGCGAGGCGTTGGGCTCTAACTGAACCCGAGTGATTGCACTGTAGGCTACGCGTTACTGAACCCGAGCGATCGATCGATGGCTATTAACTGAACCCGACCGAGCGATTTCCTTCGCTACTGCTGCTAACTGAAGCCGATCGATGCTGCCTCTCGATGAACAGTGAGCGTTGCTGGGGGTGTTTGGATGAACAGTTCCCTGTGGGGGTGGATGAACAGGACCCCGTGGTGTTTCCTCTAGATGAACAGGACCCCGATTGATTGAGCCGGTTGGGGCTGGATGAACAGGACCCCATGGAGGGCAGGATGAACAGGACCACCCCGTGGAGGGCAGAATGAACAGTAGACAGTGGAGGGCTGGATGAACAGGAGCCCGTGGAGGGGTGGTTGAACAGGAGCCCGTGGAGAGGGCTGGTTGAACAGTAGCCGGTGGAGTTGCGCGTGGTGGAGGCTGGATGAACAGGAGCCCATGGATGAACAGTCGCAGGTGGAGGCTGGAGGAGGTCGACGGTGGATGAACAGTAGCCCGTGGAGGCTGGAGGGGGTCGACGGTGGAGATGAACAGTGTCCCGTGGAGTCCCGTTTTGCGGTACGCCACACCCCTCCCGATGAACAGGACCCCCGTTTCGACCATAGCGCTCCAACACAAGTCCGTTTCCTCTGTTTTGCAGTACGCCACACCCCTCCCGATCAACAGGACCCCCATTTCGACCGTAGGAGGTCCGTTTCCTCCGTTTTGCGGTATGCCAGACCCCTCCCGATGAACAGGATCCCATTTCAAACGCCGGTCGAACACAAGGCCGTTTGCTCTGTTCTGCGGTATGCCAGGCCTCGTTTCCATCGGCTGTTCCGTCCAAGCCCTCCCGATGAACACGACGACGCATTCCGTTCTGACCCAGCCGGTTGGCTCCCCATGAACACGACGACGACGCTGTTTCTCCGTTCCGACCCAGCCATGTACACGAGCCCTGGCCGTACGTATGCGCGAGTAGGCGTTCGAGACCCTGCCCATATGTACGTACTTGGCCGTATTTTCTTTCTTGCACACTGGCCGCTGTACGTACGTGTACATGCTACGTATGCGCCTCTACTATGACACGTGCGCGCCTCTACATCGACCAGTATGTACGTACACGTTTGCGACCAGAATGACAATGCTACGTATGCTTCGACCAGGTGGGTCTCGACTGTCAGGCACTTCCTTGCGTGCGAAGATGTAGCTAGTGGGTCCCAGCAGTCAGGGAGGCGAATCGCTTTTTTTTGCCCGGACGCACTTCCTTGCGTGCGAAGATGTAGCTGGTGGGTCCCCGCAGTCAGGGGGAAACGTTTTTTTCGCGAAATACGGTGGCCCGTCCGGTGGGTCCCCGCTGTCAGGTGGAGGAATTATTATTTTCCACGTAATAAGGAGGCACTTCCTTGCTGCGGCCGTGGACCCAGCTGTCAGCCTCTCCACGTACAGTCCACGTCCGATGGAAGTTGTTCCTTGACCATGTTGACCATGCCGCGCCGAGAGCATCAGGGCGGTGGACGACGGCGAGCCCTAGGAAGGGGACGACGGGGAGCCGGGGAAGACGCGGCAGTGGAAGCCCGCACGGAGAGGAGTACGAGGGTTCACTGGTTCGGCTGCGGTGTGAGGCTGCCGTCGCCGCAGGGCCTGGCCAGCGGTGGGAATAGTAGGGGGCGGTGAGGCCTCCGTGGCAGCACAGCCGGCCACGGTAGGCAGGAGCATCCGGCACGACCGGCGCTGCTTTGGGCGGCTGGAGCAAGAAGACCAAAGGTTGAAGAAGCACTACGGCCGTTGGATGGACATCGTACGGTCACTGGAGCTAGAATCATTCATATTGACTAAAGTTGACAAAGGCCCCCGTCCCAGTCAACTTAGTAGGCCCACAAGTCAGCCTCCCACCATGGTTGGTCCCAGCTAGCAGGGGGAGTATTCATTTTTTTTGTGCGTAATAAGGAGGCACTTCCGGTGGGTCCGAGCTGACAGCGGGGGGAACGTTTTTTTTCGCGAAATACGCTGGCCTGTCCGATGGGTCCAAGCAGTCAGGGGGAAACATTTTTTGGCAAAATAAGGTGGCCCGTCCGATGGGTCCCTGCTGTCAGGTGGAGGAATAATTATTTTGCGCGTAATAAGGAGGCACTTCCTTGCGGCCGCCTGGACCCAGCTGTCAGCCTCTCCACGTAGAGTACTCTTCCGATGGAAGTCGGTCGTTGACCACGTTGACCACGCCGCGCCAAGAGCAACAGGGCGGTGGTCTGGACGACAGCAAGGCCTAGGAAGGGGACGACGCGGAGCCGTGGAAGATGCTGCAGTGGAAGCCCGCGTAGAGAGGAGTACGAGGGTTCACTGGTTCGGCTGTGGTGTGAGGCTGCCGTCGCCATAGAATAACAGGGGGTGTGGGTGAGTAGAGGGATGGCCTGGCCAGCGGTGGGAGTAGTACGGGGCGGTGAGGCCTCCGCGGCATCACAGCCGGCCACGGGAGGCAGGAGCACGCGACACGACCGGCGCTGCTTTGGGCGGCTGGAGCAAGAAGACCAGAGGTTGAAGAAGCACTACGGCCGTTGGATGGACATCGTACGATCACTGCAGCGAGAATCGTTTATATTGACTAAGTTGACAAAGCCCTTGGTACGCGTCAACTTAGTAGGCCCACAGCTCGGATTTGGCAGAGAACATATAGCCCATTTGCAATTTTTAAGAATGTACAGCCCATTTTTTAATTCTAATGGAATTTACTACAGCCCATTTACAGTTTGTTAAAAGTACAGCCCAACTTCTAGCTAGGACAACGATTAATAATTTCAAACAACCGCTCAAAACAGAATTCAAAAAAAAATCCCACATTTTGATGGGATCCAAAATATTTTTATCCGAAATTTCTAGTCAGGTTAAATATAATTTCAAAATAAAGTTGTATTACGTTAAAATCCAACGAAATATTGCGCGCGCACCAAGTAATGAAATTAAAATTTTCAAATTCCAAAAAAAATATATTTTTCTAACTAATTACGTGTTTGGTGCATAGTAATTGTCCAGTTATTATAATTACATCCCATTTATTATTTATTAAAGTCCATTTTCTTGTTAAGCCTAATGCATACCTCCTAGGAAAGTTTGCAGCCCAGCGGGGCGGAGAATAACAAGTTGACCCGGATATTGTGTACAACTGTCGGCCCACTTGCATTGCTGATGTTGAACAAAAGGCCTATGTAGTATAGTACAACCTAACATGGTTACTCAGCCCACATTCAGCGACGCCGGAAAGGCCCAAACAAGGCTTCTGTACAACTTTTTGAAGTCACTGAGCTCAATTAATAACTTAAGAAAAAAGTTAGATTACAGTGGAACCTAATTAAAAGCTGTCATGGGCAAATAAATAATTCAACGGGTCCCACTTGTGCGTGTGCGCGTGTCTGTGCGTGTGTGTGTGTGAGAGAGAGAGAGAGAGAGATAGAGAGAGAGAGAGAGCCATCGGTCGATGCTCGTAAATACATCTTTCAGCCATATGCATTGCTGATGCTCAGTAAAAACTTATATAGTTGACACAATCATATAGAACATCATAGGACACTGAACTTGCATACAAATATTTCACGCAGGCGGCACAATGAGGATGGAAGCAGTGGATCGCTACGGGAAGGGCTATGTTGAAACCAACGAATTCGTACATAACGGTTCATCGTCTTTATCAATGACGGGGAAATATCTTGAATGTTGTGCAAAGAAAATGGACAGACAACACAATAAGTTATGATAGCACATTAAGTTGACGTACAACCCTTTCTAAAAAAGGGACAATTCCATTTATCCCCCTAACTTGAGCCACCACCTGGCATTTGCCCCTAATTTTCAGGTATGCTCAAAAATACCCCTCTTCTGTCAATTCACCTTACAGAAATGCCCTTGCCGTCCGATCAAAGGGGTTTGACCGTCTAGTGAATAGTAACATGGGGAACAGTAAATTCGAAAAAAATAGCAAAAAAATTAAAAAAAATCTAAAATTTTGTGGGATCGAAGATACTTAAGGGCGCAAGGTGTGTGCAAATTTTCGCATTGTTTGGACATTCCAAGAACTCGTGGGAAAGGAAAAAATTTAAATCTACACGCTGTGAACAGTAAATTCAAAAAAAATAGCAAGAAAATTTTAAAAAATATGTTTTTTTGGCATCAAAGAGGCTTTGCTGCGCAAGGCGCTTGCAAATTTTTGTGATCAAATGACATGCGAGGTGCTCTAAAAAAAGCAAAATAGTGCCATTTTTCAAAGTTTTTTGTGCGCCAAATTTTGTTTTTTCTCCATGAGCTCCTACAGTGTCGAAACGCAAAAAAAAAATTTGCACGCACCTTGCGCACCCCAGCCTCTTTGATGCCAAAGAATTTCATATTTTTTTGAATTTTCTTGCTATTTTTTTTGAATTTACTGCTCACAGCGTACATTTTAAAGTTTTTCGTTTGACACGAGCTGCTGGAATGTCCAAACTGTGCCAAAATTTGCACGCGCCTTGCTCCCTTGAGGATCTTCGACCCCACAAAATTTTAGATTTTTTAGATTTTTTTGCTATTTTTTGCGAATTTACTATTCACCAGACGGTCAAACCCCTTTGACTGGACGATAACGGCACAGAAGGGCATTTCTGTAAGGTGACTTGACAGAAGAGGGGTATTTTTGAGCATACCTGAAAATTAGGGGCAAATGCGAGGTGGTGGCTCAAGTTAGGGGGATAAATGGAATTGTCCCTCTAAAAAAAGTTCAGGTACAAACTTAGAACAAGTCACCATCAAATGTACTGGCATATCAGTGCTTCACACCCATAGCTCGGATTTAACTAGTATCTGACAAGATTCAGTTGTTAACTCAAATTAGAGCACATCCGGGCAGCCAACCCTGCCTCTTCTCCCAAAGAAGTAGTGGCCTCCGCCGCGCGATGGAGTAGGCCCTGTGCCATCCATCGTTCCGAGCAACACGGGGAAAGTCTGACGTTGACTCCTGTAATGGACGTCGTCAACGGACCCTGGCACTAGCGGCGGCGGCAGGACTTCGATTGATGGATTGACCACTTCTTCGACATGCAAGAACACTCGATACAGGTACATCCCTAACGTGGTCCGCGGCGGCCTTGGTGGCGACGAAGAGTACAACCCCGGTTCCTGCACCGGTATGTCAACACCAATCACCTTCGGTATGGTGGACGGCTTCTTCATCCATGCCATAACCGTCAGAGCCCAGCTGTCTGGAGGAACAAACATACTTACGAGCTCACCTCCAAGGTCGTTGATAAGCTCGTTCATGGACTCGTTGTTCCAAGCACGTCGAGGCATGCCATGCAAGGTAAGCTTTGTTAAAAGCTCAAGCTCAGAGGGCACCAAGCCCCATCCTGGGTGCCACCGATCAAAGCTCACCAGCGCGCCATCGCAGAACAAACATCGGCAAGATTCGAACACACGACTGCAGTCGAAAGTTGTCCGGAACCTGATGAAGAAATCAGCCCGTGGCGGACATACTTCGACGAGCAAGTCACTTATTTGGATGCCGTGCACAATGCCAAGAGCTTTGACAAGGTCGTCCGGCAAGACAGGAGGCCGGTCGCCGTTGATGGTTACCATCAGCACTTTGCCGGCAACCTGGTCGTCAAGCGCCGCCATGCCACTATTGAGCGACAGCACGCAGCGACCGAAGGCAGGACGGACCTCAGGATCTCCGGCTCAGAGATCCGCGTTGACCGGCGAATGATAGTGCGCTTGAGTACAGGGAGTACAGGAGGGGGATTTGGGAGAACTGGAGTAGGAATCGAGATTCCACAGGTGGGGGAGGGGCGGGAGACTGGGGATGAAAATGTAGCATGAATTTCGAGCACACGCCAATATGCTCTCGGCGCGCAAGCGCACGAAAACACCGGTGGCGCCCACATGTCGGCCTAAGAGTCCTTATTCTTTCTTTTTTGGAGAGCCCGGCCTTTTCTTTCAGGATCTTTTGAGAGCCCAGCCTGAGAGTCATAATTGACCTGTTTGGCATTGCGTTACTTCTCGGCCCATATTCAACGACACCTCACTGGCCCGAACAAGTGTACATCATCGAAAAGACAGTGAACTCAAATTATATAACTTGAAAAAAGGAGATATACTCTGAACACTGGAGAATGGTGATGCCCTCATTTAGCCCACCAGTAGTTCGAGACAATAAACAGTTCGAAACAACGATATATACAACATTCAAACACTGACTAGTGACTACTACTGACATAAACAGCAAGACATGATAGTTCATAAGAAGTCTTGCTACACCACCAAAACGCACCCATCTGCAGCGCTCAGACTCTCGTGATCCAGACGAGAATGACATTCTAAACAGAAGCAACTATTACATAGTAAGAGTGACATAGACGAGGATGACCAAATGACAAGGAATATGCATAACAAAAGAAAGAACTACCCATCCAGAACCAGCAGCAAAGACAACAAAGTCATTCGAAGAGATGATCCAACACCATCATAATTTGCAGCCCCGCTTCAGCGACCAGTGATCCGGAGACACCAGTACTCCACCCTTTCGATGCAACAGCCCAATTACCTATCAACCTGAAGGCTTGAACCACATCACTGCCTGTCGTAATTGAGACATCCAAGGATCAAAGTTAATCCGGATGCCTTTGTCATTCTCACCTTCTTTTGGCTGCAGGCTGTATCGTTGACAATCAGGGGAGTTTGCTCCCGAACTCCTAGGGCTCGCCGTGTAGACACAGTTTTCCATAGCAAACAGAGCCTCTCTGCCATCAAGGTCCTTGCCAACGGTGATCTCCTGGTTAATCGGATAATTGAGTCCGAGAAACAGAGAGTGTGAACCAAGGCTGTTTACCCGCCTCCAACTAAAAAATCCTAAAGGCCCCAACAAGCTGGTATCCTGCTCATAGACGTAACAGCCACTGTCCGGATACTCACGTATTACACGGTGCTTGTATACAGTGGGGTTTTTGCAATATAACTTTTCCGGCTCATGTGTCCGAATGATCATCAGTCTTTTGCCGTCGTCTGATCGAGCGAGGAACCAGTTGTGCTTCCCTGTTTTTGGCAAAGGTGGTGTGATTACAAAGGGCAGTAACTGTAGGGACACTGCATCATATCAAAAAGGACAGGCATTGTTAATGTAAGATCAGCATTGTTCAGAGTATGAGTAGGATAATGCAAGAAACAGCATTGATATGTCCCTGTTGGAACTGGGAGGAAAATACAGGGAAATGTATACTGGGTTCGAAAATATAGAAGTGCCATGCATGGTTATACTCATGTTATCTCGCAATCGATTCTTCACAGGAAACTACCATGTCATGCATGTTATGTACTCCCTCCGTTCCCAAATATTTGTCTTTCTAGGCATTTCAAATAGACACAACATACGGATGTATGTAGACATATTTTAGAGTGTAGATTCACTCATTTTGCTCCGTATGTAGTCACTTGTTAAAATCTCTAGAAAGACAAATATTTGGGAACGGAGGGAGTAATCATGTTCTGTCCTCACAAACAAATTCTTCAAGGTAACTAACAGACCATGCATTGTTATATACTCGTGTTCTGTGGGCAAAATTTTTGTGAGGATATTATTCTAGCCATTGATTGCTGAAGGGCGAATATAGGTATGTACACATGGTAAGCATTGCAGGATTTCACTACTTCCAAATATAGAGTTCTCCATATGCACATTTACTTCCCTAATGTATGGTTAGATGAAACCAACAGTGTGGTGCATGTTTCTACATCATGAAAATGAGGAAACTAACATGGCCATTGATACACACTCATATTTAGTAGTAGTATATAGATTACTGTAAAATAAGGATAATATCCATATATTCCTAACCGTTTGATTATTCAGGGTACAAATTGGCTGTAATGACATGGTCACAATCGCATGAATTAACTCATTCCAAATATAGCTGATTTACGGCGTCTCTAATACATTGCCATAGTTCTACTCAAATTCTGCTCAAACAGGGATATGCCAATCATCACAAAAAGTTCAAACAGTGTCATGGCGTCATCATTAACATGAGACGGAAACAACTTACACGCGCCGTCCCAGCAATACGTGGTGCCATCTGCTTTGTCGATCGCGTAGATGATGCCATTGTGTTCAATAGCATCACAGAAGTGTGTATCAGCTTTGACGATGATCCACTGCGAGCCGAGTTGTCTCCAGCTAAAGAAGGCACCGGCGTAAAGATAGGCGAGTCCGCGGTCGAACAAGGCAATTAGCTTGAAGTCTGCGTAATTCGCATGTCGTGTGGGCACTTGGCAGATTACAATCTTCTGCAAAACAAGGTCCGTCCAACTGACGTAGTAATCTAGATGACTTGGACCGCGATGGTAATACTCTATATAATCCAACGGAGGAAGGATAATCTCATGGGAGGTCTGGAAGTTCACGAGCACCAACTTTTTACCGTCTTCTCTGAAGGCAGCCATCCAGTGGGAGTTCATGCCGACCCAGTACATACCTGCCAAGAAGTTTCGGGCGATGGTGATCGGATCGATGTCGAGGGAAATGATGTACGGCGACCCACTACATACCTGCAAAGAAGTTTCGGCTAATGGAGATCGGATTGAAGTCGAGGGGCATCATGCACGCCTCCGTATCATGGTGAGCCAATCTCGCAAGACCAGATAGCAGCAAGCAGGGTGTCTTGAAAAGCTTAGGCCTCGCTTCGACGATGGCCGTGTGCATGTCCCTCGAGCATGCAGCCAGCCGCAGGGCGCTCAACATATCCATACACGAACAACAGAGGTCGAGGATGTCACTGGGGAGATTGCTCCAATCGCGGCTCATATGGATGCTGCGCGGTTCGCGTTCGGCCATGGTGGAGTTTGGAAGGGGGCTTGATTTACGGGGGAGAAGGATGTCGGTGCTGGAGCGGCTAGCGAGGGAATAGTGGTACTGGGGGAGGCGAGTGAGGCGACGGTACACGGGGGCACAGTGAGATGGAGACGGAGACGGAGAAGGAGATGGAGATGGAGTGGTGCTATGGGAGCGGAGAGGGAGACGAGGCGAGGCGCCAATGTGCTGTACAGCGGCGGTGACAGACTGCACAGTGCACAGGGTGAGGCTGACTTTGGTAACCCGAACACGCCGCCTGGACTAGTGTCAGGCGCAGGGTGTTGTCACTTCACTGTGAGGACCGGATGAATAGTATTTTGACCATCAAGTGTGCCACAGTTGTACTACTACTACTAATAGTAGGAACATGAGTACTCCAGTATTGTATAGCGGAAATAGGTCTCCCGTGCTAGCATGCCTGTTCACTTCATCGTTCAGGTATCATCCATATTGCGAGCAGAACCAAATTCTCGTGCATGCCCAATCAACACCCTGCCGCGATGCATGCAGTGGTCGTTCTGGTGCATCAAGGACGGCATGCAGATCGTTCCACACTTGAGAAGAGGAAAAATGGAAAGGTAGAACGCGGCAGCAGAGGAAGAGAACGCTGGCTAACGAGGCTGGGAGGGGATCGAGCAGGAAGTTAATGCTCCACGCCTAAAGGTTTTGGGAAAACCTGATTTTCATAAGGTGACTTATACTCACCTAAACGGAGGGAGTATTCCTTAACCAGAGAATGTTGTGTCTCCCACTCACGCGCTCAAAAAAAACTACGACACATTTTTTATCTGTTTGCATAGGTCCCACCTATCAGGAAGGATGGGCACGTACACGAACAGGTACGACTCATCAGTCTACCCGCATAGCCTTTTCGTTTAGTCTACCTAGCCGTCTAATCAACTGCCTGCACGCCACTTCTCCCATTTACTTCTCCATCGGGAACCGATTCTCCTCGGCTTCTTCACCTCCCCTTCGTCTTCATTTGCATCCAAACCCCACTGCGTTCACATTGTTTTAACCTCTTTAAATAATCATCTACTACTTCAGTTAGACTAGCCATCTAATCCTAATTCTCCAAACCATAGCCCTCCGTTCCAGCGGTTCCAAATGGCGAAAGAGATCGAGATGCAGGTTTTTAGCGTCCAACATGTCCTCGTCGAAGGCTCGATGCGCATAGTTGCCACCGTCACCGTCCACCCAAGGGTTGTTCGGCAGTGGATCAACAATGTATCCAACTCCCTCGAAAAGGTAGAGACGAGGGTCATCGGTCTCGACGCAGAGTACACGGAGCGTGCCCCTGGGAAGATCCAGCGCGCCGCCGTCCTTCAGCTGTGCCTCGAAGATGATGTTTTGGTGTACCACATCATACACTCGCCCTCCATACCAGGTGAGCTTCACGATTTCTTGTCTCGGGAGGACGTATACTTCTGTGGGGCAGCCATCGAAGGGGACAAACAGAAGCTGGAGCCGTACAACCTTGATTTGAAAAGCATCGCTGACCTACAAACCAGAATCAAAATTCCTGTAGAAGATTGTGATAAACAGACACCATCCCTATTCGACGTAGCAAATTTTGTGCTCGGTACAAATCTTTAGAAGGGTGACGAGACGGTGGCATTAAGGTCGTCTGGATGGGAGAATTATCCCTTGACGTACGAGCGGATAAAATATGCTGCCCTCGATGCCCGTGTGAGTTTCGAGATAGCTGCAAGGTCCAAAGAGCTTGTTGCGAAGCCGTCTCCCACAGAGAATGAGAACAAGAAGAAGAAGAAGAAGAAGAAGAAGAAGAAGAAGAAAAAAAGGCTGCACCAGCAGGAGGGCATTATGGATGGATGAACTATTTCCTCTTTTGTAAAAAAAATTATTCCCTCTCAGTGTATATTGATATAGATGGACTATTTTGATGGTGTGCATGTCTTTGGAACAGAGTAGTAGCGTGGGTCCGCTTGACTATAAGGAACTATTTATCCGCATATATAGCTTTCTCTGCTACTCCTTCCAGTGATCGGTATGCACAGCATGTGTCCGTAGACATGACAGCTTGTCCATGGAAGTTCAACTACGGCGACCATCACATTTCATCTCGCGATTCCCACGACGCCTCTCCAACCCACGGCACCACGCCCCCGACGTGCGCCTCACCCCTCTCGGCCGCACCGCCCCTTTGCCTTTGTGTGCATGACATGTGGGCCACCTAAAATGCGGCGAGCATCAAGTTTCTACCACAGCCACCCGCGATTCCCACGACGCCGCTCGAACCCATGAAACCACACGTCCCACGACCTGCGGCTCACGCCTCTTGGCCCCACTGCCCCTCTGCCTACGGGAGCATTACATGTGGACCAGACACCTATCGGGTCCACATGTTATTGACTCAAAGGTAGGTGTAGTAAGGCGCTGAAGCTCAGTCCCGACGGCCCTGAGAGGGAAATGTAACTCCTGCGCCAGGGCTTGTGGTGCTCCCGCAGCACGAACTCGTGCCAAACTCGAGATTTGTTTCTTTACTATACATGCACGCAACGATTTAATGGACATTGTAATCTCAACATGTGATGGGGAGCTCTAAATTTGAATTTGAAACTTATAAAACGAAAAGATTCAAAACAAATAAACTGGGAGAGAGGGAGTATATCGTAGGATGTGTCCCATACAAAATAAGTCCCCTGGTTTGTCACCGCGAAGATGCGGTTAGAAAGGAGCACAGCGTCTTCCTACTCGTACGGCAACAAATCGGCCGCAGACAGCATGGTCCGCCTTTGACCGCCATGTGCAAGGTTCGTGCTATCTTATTCAATCTCACCGTGGTTCCATCGTACCAATTCATGCGGTGGCCCGTTGCATGGCTGATCCCAATGTTGGACAAAGGTTCTACGGGAACGGTGTCACCGTTGTAAATGTTGTGCAAATTGATGTTGGTACCCTCCCGTACATATGCAAGCCAATCTCCACTCGCACCGAGCCTAACCTGTGAAACAGTGGGCAGGGGGAGAATTAGGAAATGGACACGGAAGTAGTCTTTAGAATGCATTTACTACGTGATCAAACTCATCTTACCTGCTCATCGGAGGAAATCCGAGTGCCCCTCAACGTCGGCATCTCAAGGGGCGTCAACTTGCAACTACGGCCACGCCGCGCTGGAGAGACCCCCAAGGAAACATCCTCGTGCGTTCCACGGAACATCAAGATGCATTTGTATGAGTAGTTTATCTTGTGAGAGAAAAGGATGAACGAGGGAAGGCCTCTAGAGATAGAGATGGACACTACTACTACCAATGTGCTGGCCCGTGCGTTGCAATGGATCCAAAGTAGTAGAATAATACTTGTTCACGTGCTTGAAATATAAACACTCTAGTTTTGATATACATGTGTCAGCAGACATGACAGCTTGTCCATGGAAGTTGAACCACGGCGACCATCACGTTTCTTGTTTCTACCACTGCCACACCCACACGCGATTCCCACGACGCCGCTCCAACCCACGGCACGACGTCCCCCGACGTGGACATGGATCCTCTGACGTGGCTATCACTGCCTTGCCCTGCCTTTCCTTCGCTGACAGGTGGGACCCAAGCTTATGGGTCCCACATGTCAGTAACAGAATGGTAGGATTGTTCGCGTCAGGGGATCCTCATCCCCCGACATGCCCCTCATCCCTCTCGGCCCCACCGCTCCTTTGCCTTTGTGTGCATGACATGCGGGCCAGCTGAACTGCGGCGACCATCAACTTTCTACCACAGACACACCCGATTGGATGCGATTTGCCTGCTCCGCTGCTGTGCTCCGATCCGTACTCCCGCACCATCATATTTTCATCCAGCGGCTGTGACACATTTCGTTTCGGTCATCAATCCTCGGCTGGAGTACTTATGTACTACAGGTAGTACCCGCCGGTGTGGCCATCTACGCCTCATAACGCCCCGACGCCCAGCTGTGGCACCCTCGCCACGGCCACGCCACCACCGGCCGGTTCATCTCGAACGAGTGAGTCGCGAACCACACCACCACCATGAGAATGACATGTGGGCCAGCCGCATTTAAGGTCCGCATGTCATTGACTCATAGGCCGGGCACTAAGCCACTGAAGTTCGGTCCCGTGGGACCCCAGAGGGAAATGTAACTCCTGCGGCAGGCCTTGTGATGCTCCCGCAGTACGAGCTCGTGCCAAAATTGGAATTTGTTTCTTACTACTACCAACTAGTACTAGTAAGGTACACGTGCATTGCACGCATGAGATTCTGGTGGTTTGTGCATTATGCTTCTACATGTGGAGCTTTCTGGATTCTAACATGTGGCAAAATCTGGTGGAATGTAAGGTTAGGCAAGTTCTATTAACTTAGGTGAGTGTTTGGTTCAAGCCACACCTTAGGCAAGCCACACTAAGGCCCCACATGACATACACACAAAAAATGTGGCAAGATTCCCTTAGGCTTGCCAACTCTTGGCTCTCATTTTGAAGAACTAATAACTTTGCCTAAGCTTAGTTGTGGCAAAGTTAGTCATGAATTAAGTTCGACCATTTGAGTAGTGTCCGGGTCTTTCACAATTGTAGCAATTAGACTCATGACTCGAAGATCTTTTGTCATTGTAGGACCTTGACTTGGAACTTGTTTCTTTGCTTATACTCTTGTAGAACTTGTTGAAGTTCTTCACCATTAGCCTCAATTATTCATTGAAGGTTTGTTTCTCACTTGATATTGTAGGAGCATCACATGAGGCTTTGTAAGCACCACTAGAATTGTCGTAAAGCTCTTCTTTATCCTTGAGTCACATCTCATGAGCAACAATTCCTCCAATCACTTCCGTTGGCTTGAGATATTTGTAATTGGGCATCATTTGGATCAATGTGCACACGGTATCATATTTTCATCCAAGGCACTTAGGATCTTCTTGATGATGAATCTATCGGTCATCTTTTCACTTCCTAAGCCGTCAATCTCATTTGTGATGAGAGCAAGCCTAGAGTACAATTCAGCGACACCTTCACCATCCTTCATTTTGAACTTGTCAAGTTGACTTTGAAGCACATCCAATTTGGATTCCTTGATGGAGTCGGTACCCTCGTGCATATCAATCAAAGTATCCCAAATTTCCTTTGCATTCTCAAGATGGCTGATTTTGTTGAATTCTTCGAGGCACAATCCGTTGAAGAGGATATAGCAAGCTTGAGCATTGTAATGTAGCATCTTCAACTCTTCCGCGGTAGCTTCACGGTTCAGTTCTCTCCCATCAAAGAATTCACCTTGCAAGCCAATACGCACAATAGCCCAAAAGGCGGGGTTATGTCCAAGAATATGCATTTTCATCTTATGGTTCCAACTAGCAAAATTAGTACCATCAAAGTAAGGACCTCTACGGTGGTAATTTCCCTCGCTAGACGCCATACTCTCCTAGGTTGTGAAACCAAGGCTATGATCAGTAAAGCTATGGAAATCAAGGCAAATGGAGACCAAAGCTCTGATACCACTTGTAGGATCGAGAGTATGTCTAGAGGGGGGTGATTAGACTACTTGACCAAATAAAAATCTATCCATTTCCCAATTTTAAGTCTTGGCAGATTTTAGCAACTTAGCACAAGTCAAGCAATCAACCTACACATGCAAGTCTAAGAGTATACCAGCGGAATGTAAAACATTTGCATATGAAGGTAAAGGGAGGAGTTTGGAGGGAGCAAACGCAATGTAGACATGGAGATTTTTGGCGTGGTTCCGATAGGTGGTGCTATCATACATCCACGTTGATGGAGACTTCAACCCACGAAGGGTAACGGCTGCGCGAGTCCACGGAGGGCTCCACCCATGAAGGCTCCACGAAGAAGCAACCTTGTCTATCCCACCATGGCCATCGCCCACGAAGGACTTGCCTCACTAGGGTACATCTTCACGAAGTAGGCGATCTCCTTGCCCTTACAAACTCCTTGGTTCAACTCCACAATCTTGTCGGAGGCTCCCAAGTAACACCTAACCAATCTAGGAGACACCACTCTCCAAAGGTAATAGATGGTGTGTTGATGATGAACTCCTTGCTCTTCTGCTTCAAATGATAGTCTCCCCAACACTCAACTCTCTCTCACAGATTTGGATTTGGTGGAAAGATGATTTGAGTGGAAAGCAACTTGGGGAAGGCTAGAGATCAAGATTCTTGTGGTTGGAATGGAATATCTTGGTCTCAACACATGAGTAGGTGGTTCTCTCTCAGAAAATGTATGCTGGAAGTGTATGCACATTCTGATGGCTCTCTCCATGAATGAAGAGTGGGTGGAGGGGTATATATAGCCTCCACACAAAATCTGACCGTTACACACAATTTACCAAACTCGATGGGACCGAATCATGAAACTCGGCCAGACCGATTTAGTTCAAAATGTGAACGTTAGGCTTTTCGGTGGGACCGATTTCATTAGGGTTAGGGCATAATGAATCTTGGTGAGACCGATCACATAAGCATGGTGAGACTGATTTCTGTAATAGTCAAACACAGAATTGGTCACGCAAAGTTGGTAGGACCGAATCGCTCATTTCGGTGAGACCGAAATGTTACGAAAAGGAAACAGAGAGTTTTCATTGCAAACTCGGTGGGACCGATCGCTCATCTCGGTTAGACCAAAACGCGACGAAAGGGAAACAAAGAATTTGCAATCCCATCTCGGTGAGACCGGCATCCCTATCGGTGAGACCGAACTGACTAGGGTTTCCGGCAGTTGCTATGTCAAATGAACTCGATGGCGCCGGATAGATCAAATCGGTGGGGCCGAGTTTGACTTTTGGTTTGGGACATATGTGGATATGAGAAAGTAGTTGATGGCTTTTGGAGCATATCACTAAGCATTTTGAGCAAGCAAGCCATTAAGCAACACCTCATCCCCTTTTAATAGTATTGGCTTTTCCTACGGACTCAATGTGATCTTGGATCACTAAAATGAAAATGTAGAGTCTTGAGCTTGAGCCAATATGTGTCCTTAGCATTTTAAGGGGTCCACATTCCTAGTCCATGCCATGCCAATCATTGAACTTTCTGAAATGATCATCTTGAAAGAGCATTAGTTCAATGAGCTATATGTTGTTAGGAATTACCAAAACCACCCAGGGATACTTGCACTTTCACTTGTTTACTTAAAAGTATAGAGGCGTTCCCCCCGTGCATGGACATATTACATCCACAAGTCCCCGGCAAGGTTTATCTTTCTCATTAATGTGTTGATCAAACAAGTACTGACCTTACAGGACACAAACGTGGATTCGAGATATTACATAATTTGAACTAAAATTTGGCAAGTGCCTATAGATTTAAGATTAAAAAAAGATAAAATGCCCGTGATGCCTTCACTTTTTCCTCTCCTTCTTTGAAACTACCTGTAGAGACGAAGAAGGCGGAGCGAAGGCCTGGCTGGGATTCTCCGCCTCCCCAGGATCAGGGTGGCACCATTTCCTAGCTAGGAGGAAGAAACCGGAGGGCGGGTGCGGATGGTGACGCTGCCAAAAGCCCAGACGGGGGCGGTGGAGTCACCGGCAAACATGACTCGTCGGGACTGTCGCCACCATTCTTGATGCGTCGTGGGTTGCCGCCACCTTCCGAACCGCTGCCCCGAAGCCCCCATCACGACAGCCAAATCGGGCGCCATGCTCTTCGGATAATCCCACAGAGAGCATGGTCGTCCCCGATGGCCCGAAGATCAGGAGCCACCGAACATTAAGGAATCATGTTTGGGACCAAGGAGCTCTCCCATGCGCCGAGCAGACAGAGGTCAGGTCCGCCTTTACCGATGGCGAGCCCATTCTGCAACCTTCCTCTGGCGCCACAAGAGGAGGGGAAATAGGCCACGGTCGACTACCATGCCTTGCATCCATTACGGGCTTCGGCGTGGTGTCGCTTGTGTTGCCCCTTACTATAATTGAAGCCACGGACGGCCCGGCGACGGGCACTCCGGAGTCACCACCTCCGGTGCTACCGCCGTACCGCCCGCGCACCCTCATGAGGCTTGCGGGAAGATGTGGAAGGAATCCCGCCCCAACGATGGTGTAGCAATGCCTCCTACGGGCCTGAACCAGACTCACTCCCCAAGCATCAGCACGAGCATTCAACATCGTCAACCCCAAGCTACGGCCTGGGGCCTGGCCCTGGGCTCTCTCCTTCGGAATGACCAGCAGAAAGTAGAGGACTGAGGAGAAGGGGTGTGAGGATGAATGCCTCCACTCCTCGTCCGCCCCTCCTTTTATAGGCGGTTCGGGGAAGAGAGTCGATCCCTCGATGGGTAACCGCCGCCCTCCTCCACCAATCCAAAAAGACCGGGCCCCTGCTCTGATGCTCTCCCCCACCACGCACCTCCGTTACCTACCCCACTTAGTGCATGCAGCATACGGGAAAACGGCATGGTGGGAAGAGTAATTGGTAGTTACTTGCCCGTGCGTTAAAGTCATTCACGGGCCATTACAAGTGTGGTCCCACCATGATTGGTGTTACATGATGCATGGAAGAACCGGAGACCGGCCCGGTGTGGCACCCCGGCTCAGAGAGACCGAAACGCCCCGTATTCCAGCCCAGAGATCGAGGTGAAGTCTTCTGGCATAGAACAAATCAGCTCATATTACAAAGGAAAATGATTACAAAGGTCTGATGTTACAAAAGATCACATCAGCACGGCGACACTACGCCTGCTAAGGAAGCTCTATGCTAGTAGTGGAACACTTCGTAGCAGCAGAATACTTCTAGCAATGGAACAACGACGAAGGTGGTGAACTCCACTCCGCAGGGACTCTGGCTGGCACATGATCTAGCTCGCACGCTCGGTAACCTCGACAAGCAATCAATCAATGACGGCATCACCTGCAATCTGGCATGACACGGCAGGTCAGTACATTGAATATACTTGCAAGCTCACAACAACCAAAAACATCAAGGCAAGACAATAACATAGCATTAAACAGGTTAATTAACAACTACTATGATAGGAAAGAAACTACTAAGCATGATATGAAACTACTACAATGCTGATAAACCAACATCTCAATCTCAACACCCATCTCACTCTTGGCTATCCAGGCAAACAATATACCATCTCGATGACCTCGTGATCCACCTGATCACCTCGTGACCAAAACATCCACACGATCACCTCGTGACCACATCACAAACCGAATGATCACCCTCAAGATCATCTCAACACCATCATCAACATCCTGCCAAGCTGTTACTACTCACAATATCAACATATTAATCGTATAAAAGGCATTCCGTCATGTGAGTGTTGATCGAACGGTGCGACCTAGTATGAACTTCTGCCCATGACCGAGGACGCGGCTATCGATAGATTAAACACACACTCTACAGAGGTTACCACACTGTACCCACAACATAGAACCCATGGCCTCGTGCTCCCATTCGGGTGGACCAACGATGTTCTGACAAAACCGATCTACTGCCATGACACTCTCCCGGCCACTCCGACCAACACCCTCTTTTGGGTGTCTTGGGTGGCCCTGAAGTCAACTTGTGACATCCAACGGTCACCATCATCGCAAAACAAAAACGGGCCCAAACGGGGACATGAGATCTCAATACCAACCATGGGCACATAAGGTTATGTCTGCTTACTGGGCCAGGGTAATGCACGCACATAACCTTCCCTCGTTGGAGGCACTGGCAAGAGACATGCCAATAGATTGCATTCGGGCCTTGCCATAACGGCAAATGTGGTTGCACTGGAAAAGCCCAGTTCGGTGGCACCTGACCAACTTAATGACGGAATTTCTCCCCAAGGTTGATCCGATACTCCGATATCATATATCCATCTGCCAACCAGGTCATAGCAATATCCAACAAATAATCCAAAGCATAATATCGTCATATCAAACTACTCCGAGGATAGCATAACACTACTATCATGATGAACCCAAGAACGGTAATACTACTATTCCAATAGCTAGAACAAGCTATCCAGCAAAAATCCACATGCAATCATCAAATCCAAAATCTTACTCCAAAACATAATATCAACTTCCATCATGATGAAAATAATACTAGCCACTAATAATCCAGTATCAACATGACATCCATCAACTGCAAGCATAAATCCTAGTAATCCAAACAGTAGCATGGCAATAGCAAGATCAGAACAACACCAAGAAATGCCATGCACATAGTCATGTAGCTAAAGCAATATTTTAAATAAGTTTAAATAATTTAAACCATGCCATTGCATTGCAATCATGCAAATGGAGGGTGTGGCCTGCCTGGGATGGATGGATTCACCGAGAGGAAGTGCGAGAAGCTCGCGGAAAGAATCGCCGGAAAATGTTCTCTCCTGGAGGGGGATGATTAAGGGCAAGGGCAAAATGGTCATTTTTAGAAGGTGGTAACATCACGAAAATGATACCAACAGCACGGGCTTGACGAGGCGAAGAAGTGAGCTTTCGAATCACCTCATTTGGAGTTGTGAGCAAAAAGTTATGAGTAGATGAAGTGCAGGTACCAATTTGTAAAAGAACATTCACAATGAGGCCCCTGGCTGGAAAAACAGAAAGCGCATTTCAGCAAATACACTTTCCAGAAGTGAAAGCGCATTTTTGCCTGAGCACCAGCAGAATACGCTATCACCAGAGGAAAACGTATTCCACAAAAGCCGTATCCACTTATCCACGTCAGCGGGGGTGGGGTCAGCGAGCTGGGACGCTGACACGCGGGTCCCATCGCTGGCTTCTCTCTCCTCCTGCCTCCTTATTCTTGTCCCCGTCGACATGCAGTGGCAGAGGCGAGGCCGGCCGCCCCGACGACGACCGCCGGCAGCTCCGGCCACCTCCCGGGCCATGCAGCATACTGACTGATACGTCTCCAACGTATCTATAATTTATGAAGTATTCATGCTATTATATTATCCATCTTGGATGTTTAATGGGCTTTACTATGCACTTTTATATTATTTTTGGGACTAACCTATTAACCCAGAGCCCAGTGCCATTTTCTGTTTTTCCCTTGTTTCAGTGTTTCGAAGAAAAGGAATATCAAACGGAGTCCAAATGGAATGAAACCTTCGGGAGAGTTATTTTTGGAACGGAAGAAATCCAGAAGACATGGAGTGTACGTAAGGGAAGCAACGAGGAAGGCACAAGGCAGGGGGCGCGCCCACCCCCCCGGGCGCTCCCTCCAGCCTCGTGGGCCCCTCGTGGCTCCCCTTACCGACTTCTTTCGCCTATATATGTCCATATACCCTAAAAACACCGGGGAACAGAATAGATCGGGAGTTCCGCTGCCGCAAGCCTCTGTAGCCACCAAAAACCAATCGGGACCCTGTTCTGACACCCTGCCGGAGGGGGGAACCCTCACCGGTGGCCATCTTCATCATCCCGGCGCTCTCCATGAGGAGGAGGGAGTAGTTCACCCTCGGGGCTGAGGGTATGTACTAGTAGCTATGTGTTTGATCTCTCTCACTCTCTCTCTGTCGTGTTCTTGATTCGGCACGATCTTGATGTACCGCAAGCTTTGCTATTATAGTTGGATCTGATGATGCTTCTCCCCCTCTACTCTCTTCTAATGGATTGAGTGTTCCATTTGAAGTTATCTTATCAGATTGAGTCTTTAAGGATTTGAGAACACTTGATGTATGTCTTGCATGTGCTTATCTGTGGTGACAATGGGATATTCACGAGATCTACTTGATGTATGTTTAGGTGATCAACTTGCCGGTTCAGTGACCTTGTGAACTTATGCATAGGGGTTGGCACACGTTTTCGTCTTGACTCTCCGGTAGAAACTTTGGGGCACTCTTTGAAGTTCTTTGTGTTGGTTGAATAGATGAATCTGAGATTGTGTGATGCATATCGTATAATCATACCCGCGGATACTTGAGGTGACATTGGAGTATCTAGGTGACATTAGGGTTTTTGGTTGATTTGTGTCTTAAGGTGTTATTCTAGTACGAACTCTATGACAGATCGAATGGAAAGAATTGCTTCGTGTTATTTTACTACGGACTCTTGAATAGATCAATCAGAAAGGATAACTTTGAGCTGGTTTCGTACCCTACAATAATCTCTTCGTTTTTTCTCCGCTATTAGTGACTTTGGAGTGACTCTTTGTTGCATGTTGAGGGATAGTTATATGATCAAATTATGTTATTATTGTTGAGAGAACTTGCACTAGTGAAAGTATGAACCCTAGGCCTTGTTTCCTAGCATTGCAATACCGTTTACACTCACTTTTATCATTAGTTACCTTGCTGTTTTTATATTTTCAGATTACAAAAACCTATATCTACCATCCATATTGCACTTGTATCACCATCTCTTCGCCGAACTAGGGCACCTATACAATTTACCATTGTATTGGGTGTGTTGGGGACACAAGAGACTCTTTGTTATTTGGTTGCAGGGTTGTTTGAGAGAGACCATCTTCATCCTACACCTCCCACAGATTGATAAACCTTAGGTCATCCACTTGAGGGAAATTTGCTACTGTCCTACAAACCTCTGCACTTGGAGGCCCAACAACGTCTACAAGAAGAATATTGCGTAGTAGACATCAAGCTCTTTTCTGGCGCCGTTGCCGGGGTGGTGAGTGCTTCATGTGCTCATATTATCACACTCCTCCAATTTTCAGCTCCAGCCAATCATCTATGTGAGCACAGCTTCAATTCTTCGATTCTGTGAATATTTTTAGGTTGTGAAGCAAGTATAATTTATATTGCTTCATTAATTCTGAATAATTACCAGATCATGTTCATACCCAAATAACTTCTCTCCACAAAATTTGGGATCATTTCAACAAGCCATTTCCTCTCCAAAATTATTCGAAGCTTCTGGATAGAGAGAATAGCTTTGAAGGTAGTACCATTTTGGCATGTCCAATTGGTATGAAATTTTTACAGCATCTTCATATGTGCAAATAATCATCCCATGCAAGATTTCAGCTGAAGTTAATACTCCATGTGTGTGCATCATCCAAATCCCTTTTCTGAACCAATTTTGCAGTTACAAAGCAACCCTGTTGTTTTGTACTCAATTTTCCCTCAAAACCCCCAAGATTATAGTCCTTCCTAAGATAAACACCTCAGACATCAAGTTTGGCCCTTTGCTCTTCTCTGTTGATCACAGGTGTGAAGCCAAGTTTGCTGCAGAAAACTTGTGAATCTTGTTTCTTTCTTTTCCCAGTGGCTGTGATCATTTTATTCCTTCAGGGCTGCCCTATGTTGGAGGGACCTCACTGTAGACAACGTTGGCCTGTCTCTCGAGTCCTCTCCATTCCAAGCTGTGCAGTGACCACCGATTTGGCATATTGTAGACGCGCCCAAAGCATCGTTTTGCTTCGGACCCTCCCTTGCTCGGCGTCTCAGTGTGCACGGGCGTGTCTGGCAGCTCTGCCTCGTCGTCCTCTTCTCCCTAGACCCCTCTCCCCCTCCTGTAGCTCGCTCGCTGGCGCTCATTGCCGCGCGCCCACGGACGATCTGTAGCCAGTCATCGTCTTCCTCCTCTGGCCGTTTCCTCCCCGTGCCCCCTTGGCCTCCTCTGCCCCGTGAAGCTTATCATCGCTGCCTCGTCGTGTTCTCGTGCCCTCCCCATGATCGATGAGCTCGACAGGGGCTCGGCCGGACATGCATGGCGGCACTCAAGCTCGGCCTCGTCCTCCCCACCTATTTAAGCGGTTCCGGACCGTGTCCCTCCTCACCACTTGCCTCTTGCATAACCAAGAGCCCCGCCCAACCTCTCCTTTGAGCTCGAGGAGCCACCTTGCCCCTCCCATGGCCGAAACCTCGCCGCCAGCCTCTCCTCAAATCCAAGCAAGCCCGAGCTCCTTCCTCCGTTCCACCACTACCAGTAGATCACCTAGATCATGCAGAGCCTCCCCTTGTCCTTGCCTTGCCCCCGGGGCAACCATAGCCTCGGGTCCCTCATCGACCGACGTCGCCGTCTGCCATGGTTGCTGCCATACTCGACTCCGACGTCCCCGGGATGCGTGAGTGGTCCAGATGGATGCGGCTCGGTTCCCTGAGCACGTCGGTCATGTCTACTAAGCAACCTTCTTCTTGTAGACGTTGTTGGGCCTCCAAGTCTCGAGGTTTGTAGGACAGTAGCAAATTTCCCTCAAGTGGATGACCTAAGGTTTATCAATACGTGGGAGGTGTAGGAAGAAGATGGTCTCTCTCAAACAACCCTGCAAGCAAATAACAAAGAGTCTCTTGTGTCCCCAACACACCCAATACAATGGTAAATTGTATAGGTGCACTAGTTCGGCGAAGAGATGGTGATACAAGTGCAATATGGATGGTAGATATAGGTTTTTGTAATCTGAAAATATAAAAACAGCAACGTAACTAATGATAAAAGTGAGCGTAAACGGTATTGCAATGCTAGGAAACAAGGCCTAGGGTTCATACTTTCACTAGTGCAAGTTCTCTCAACAATAATAACATAATTGGATCATATAACTATCCCTCAACATGCAACAAAGAGTCACTCCAGAGTCACTAATAGCAGAGAACAAACGAAGAGATTATTGTAGGGTACGAAACCACCTCAAAGTAATCCTTTCTGGTCGATCTATTCAAGAGTCCGTAGTAAAATAACACGAAGCTATTCTTTCCGTTCGATCTATCAAAGAGTTCGTACTAGAAAAACACCTTAAGACAAAAATCAACCAAAACCCTAATGTCACCTAGATACTCCAATGTCACCTCAAGTATCCGCGGGTATGATTATACGATATGCATCACACAATCTCAGATTCATCTATTCAACCAACACAAAGAACTTCAAAGAGTGCCCCAAAGTTTCTACCGGAGAGTCAAGATGAAAACGTGTGCCAACCGCTATGCATAAGTTCACAAGGTCACTGAACCCGCAAGTTGATCACCAAAACATACATCAAGTAGATCACGTGAATATCCCATTGTCACCACAGATAATCACATGCAAGACATACATCAAGTGTTCTCAAATCCTTAAAGACTCAATCCGATAAGATAACTTCAAAGGGAAAACTCAATCCATTAGAAGAGAGTAGAGGGGGAGAAGCATCATAAGATCCAACTATAATAGCAAAGCTCGCGGTACATCAAGATCGTGCCAAATCAAGAACACGAGAGAGAGACAGATCAAACACATAGCTACTGGTACATACCCTCAGCCCCGAGGGTGAACTACTCCCTCCTCGTCATGGAGAGCGCCGGATGATGAAGATGGCCACCGGTGAGGGTTCCCCCCTCCGGCAGGGTGCCGGATCAGGGTCCCGATTGGTTTTTTGTGGCTATAGAGGCTTGCGGCGGCGGAACTCCCGATCTATTCTATTCCCCGATGTTTTTAGGGTATATGGACATATATAGGTGAAATAAGTCGGTAAGGGGAGCCATGAGGGGCCCACGAGGGTGGAGGGCGCGCCCCCCTGCCTCATGCCTTCCTCGTTGCTTCCCTTACGTACACTCCAAGTCTTTTGGATTTCTTCCGTTCCAAAAATAACTCTCCCAAAGGTTTCATTCCGTTTGGACTCCGTTTGATATTCCTTTTCTTCGAAACACTGAAACAAGGGAAAAAACAGAAACTGGCATTGGGCTCTGGGTTAATAGGTTAGTCCCAAAAATAATATAAAAGTGCATAGTAAAGCCCATTAAACATCCAAGATGGATAATATAATAGCATGAATACTTCATAAATTATAGATACGTTGGAGACGTATCAACATCCCAAAGATTAATTCCTGCTCGTCCTCGAGTAGGTAAATGATAAAAGAAAGAATTTATGAAGTGTGAATGCTAGCAGGTGCACAAGTTTGATCAATGATAATTTCAATCACCTTTTCTAGCATCATTATATGTCATAACAGTAGCTCATATCATAAAACTTTGCATGATCAAGTAACAAACTATTCACATGTTAAAGTATAGATCATAAACTTTCTTGAAAACTAACAAACCGTGTTATTAGTCATCAAACAATTACAATTCATCTTATTTTCAGGAAGAGTCTATGTCATAGCTTTGATTTAGCAAATCCCACATACTCAACTATCATATAGTCTTCCATGATTGCTACCACTCAAAGCATATTTTTGGAACAAATAGCATCCATCAAACACAGAGAAAGATAGGGGCTTAATGTTTCGCCTCCCAACTTATTTATCATCTGGTAATTGTGAACAATAATAATTCATGATCAAATATATTTGAATGGCCATATATGCTTAGATCTTTCCATCACATGATGCTTGCCAACTAAAGAGTAGGTTGGAATGAGAAGGAATACTACTGCCTCTTGCATAAAAGTAAAAGATAGGCCCTTCGCAGAGGGAAGCAGGGATTTGCAGAGGTGCCAGAGCTCGAGTCAAAAACAGAGATGAATATAATTTTGAGAGGTATGCTTTCATTGTCAACATAACGACCAAGAGTTCCCAATATCTTCCATACTACATACATTATAGGCGGTTCCCAAACAGAAAGGTAAAGATTTTACTCCCCCTCCACCAACAATCACACTCCACGGCTTGTCCGAAACAACGGGTGCCGTCCAACTATCAACAATCCTGGGGGAGTTTTGCTTAAATTAGTCGTGAATTTGTTTTTGATCTTTTGATCATTGGACTGGGCATCCCAGTTACCAGCCATTTTCTCGTGAATGATGAGCGGAGTCCACTCATCGTGAGAATAACCCACCTAGCATGGAAGATACTGACAGCCCCTAGTCGCTACATGAGCGATTCGGGCATAACAAACATATTATTATTTGAAGGTTTAGAGTTTGGCACATGCAAATTTACTTGGAACGGCAGGTAAATACCGCATATAGGTAGATATGGTGGACACTCATGGAATAAACTTGGTTAACGGAATTTGGATGCACAAGCAGTATTCCCGCTTAGTACAGATATTTTGGCTAGCACAGGATTCTAAATGGCAAGCACCACATGTTAGAGGATCCATAACAATATAACTTCTATACAAATATACCCAAGCATAACTCATTATGTTGTCTTCCTTGTCCAACTTCAACTAATTTGCTCAGGTTTGAAAATAATTAATGGGGCTCGCAATCATAGAAGATGTCCAAGATAATATATTTACATGTGAAATCTCTCTTCCTTCAATATTCTTTCATGAATTGTTCAAGTGACCAATACAATGTTTGTTATCCTTCAATAAATTTACCACCTCTACTTCTTATATGTGAAGGCATTACTCCCCATGGGATAAGCATATGAAACATATATAATTTCAGATTTATGACATTCAAATTATTCAACCATTTACTCATAGGATATAAGTGAAGCACACGAGTAAATGACAAACTACGCCAAAAAGATATGAGTGAAGATCAATGAGTAGTTAAATAATTATGTAGCTTTGTGAAGACTCTCTCTCATTTAAGAATTTCAGATCTTGGTATTTTATTCAAACAGCAAGCAAAGCTAATGAAACTAAAATGACACTCCATGCAAAACACATATCATGTGGTGAATAAAAATATAGCTCCAAGTAAATTTACCGATGGAAGTAGACGAAAGAGGGGATGCCTTCCGGGGCATCCCCAAGCTTTGGCTTTTTGGTGTCCTTAGATTATCTTGGGGTGCCATGGTCATCACCAAGCTTAGGCTCTTGCCACTCCTTGTTCCATAATCCATCAAATCTTTTACCCAAAACATGAAAACTTCACAACACAAAACTTAACAGAAAACTCGTAAGCTCCGTTAGTATAAGAAAATAAATCACCACTTAGGTACTGTTGTTAACTCATTCTAAATTCATGTTGGTGTAATATCTACTGTATTCCAACTTTTCTATGGTTCATACCCTCCGATATTACTCATAGATTCATCAAAATAAGCAAACAACACATAGAAAACAGAATCTGTCGAAAACAGAACAGTCTGTAGTAATCTGTATCAAACGTATACTTCTGCAACTCCAAAAATTATAAAATAAATTTGTGGACCTGAGGAATTTGTCTAGTAATCATCTGAAAAAAGATTCAACTAAATATCACTCTCCAGTAAAAAGTTTTAGCTGATCTCGTGAGCGCTAAAGTTTCTGTTTTTTTACAGCATGATCATAAAGACTTCACCCAAGTTTTCCCAAAGGTTCTACTTGGCACAAACACTAATTAAAACACAAAACCACATGTAAACTGAATATATATGGATTATTTATTCCTAAACAGAACCAAAAAGCAAGAAACTAAAATAAAATTGGGTTGCCTCCCAACAAGCGCTAACGTTTAACACCCCTAGCTAGGCATGATGATTTCAATGATGCTCACATAAAAGTTAAGAATTGAAACATAAAGAGAGCATCATGAAGAATATTACTAGCACATTTAAGTCTAACCCACTTCCTATGCATAGGGATTTTGTGAGCAAACAACTTATGGGAACAAGAATCAACTTGCATAGGAAGGTAAAACAAACATGACTTCAAGATTTTAAGCACATAGAGAGGGAACTTGATATTATTGCAATTCCTACAAGCATACATTCCTCCCACATAATAATTTTCAGTAGCATCAGGAATGAATTCAACAATATAACCATCACCTAAATCATTCTTTTCATGATCTACAAGCATAGAAATTTTATTACTCTCCACATAAGAAAATTTCTTCTCATGAGGAATAGTGGGAGTGTCGTAAGAGACTCGAATACTATAAATTGTTTCCACATTAAAAGAGTAATATTCAAAAAATGGTAATCATAATCATGACAAGTTGTATAAATATAATAATCACTATTTTTATAGCATAAGTTTCCTGACAATAATCATCATAAGTAGCAACTTTGTTCTCATCATAATCAATTGAAACCTCTTCCAAAATAGTGGAATCATTACTAAATAAAGTCATGACCTCTCCAAATCCACTTTCATCAATATAATCATCATAAGTAGGAGGCATGCTATCATCATTATAAATTTTCATATCAAAACTTGGGAGACTAAAAATATCATCTTCATTAAACATAGCATCCCCAAGCTTGGGACAAACATTAATTTCAGCAAATATATTCTCAAAAACATCATCTTCTTCAAACATAGCATCCCCAAGCTTTGGCCTTTCCATATCATAAGCGCAATCACTCTCATCATTAATAGTATGGATAGCACCATAGTATAGCAATTATCATATTCTTCCAAGCAAGTGCCAAAAAGATTTTCAAGATCGTAAGAAGTATCATTATCTTCCCAATCATAATCATCGCAAAAAGCAATAGGCATAACAAGATCATCATCAAGTGCATCATCTTCCACAATTATTTTGGATTCATTTTCATGAGGGACAACAATAATAGGAGCAACATTATTTGGGAGAGATATCTTTTTACCTCTCTTCCTTTTTCTTTTCTTCTTCTTCAACACATCATGTGTGGGTTCAATCCCCTTTTTTGGAGCTCCTTATTAATGAGATTGGTTGAATAGAAGGCTCCTCCTCGTTACCTGATTCATCATAAAATTTAATAGGAGGATATTGGGAAGTCTCTTCCCTTTCATTAGTATTCTCTTCATCTTCTATTTGTTTTCTTGTCTTTATGTAATTGGCAATATAAGGATTTTCAATGCAATTCACCGCACAATACATATAAATTTTCTCTAGATCAAAATCAATAAGTTTATAACGGGCAAATTCTAGAAGATGCTTAGTTATACGTTTCATTTCTTTGTAACCCATAAGCAAACTAAGTTCATTATAATGTGCAAGGGAAATCAAGTCATCACAATTTTTGGACACGATTAGATCATGAAACAATTTGCATCGGATAGTTAAATGACCCCGTTCATTACAAAGTTCACAAGTACGGCTAAGAAAATTTAATTTTCAGCACAAACATCTAGCCTTTATTGCAACAATTTAGTTTCTAAATGCTTATGCCTCTTGCAATATCTGTGTTCCCTATTTGGTGTGTACTTGCAAACCCAATGCACTCCACAAAAATTGACATGTTTATAGGAGACATTTTCATCATAACTAGTGCAATCATCATTAGTACTATGGATATTCAAAGAGTTCATACTAACAACATTGCAATCATGCTCATCATTCAAAGATTTAGTGCCAAACATTTTATAGACTTCTTCTTCTAGCACTTGAGCACAATTTTCCTTTTCATCATACTTACGAAAGATATTAAAAAGATGAAGCGTATGAGACAAACTCAATTCCATTTTTTTCTAGTTTTCTTTTATAAATTAAACTAATGATAAAAGAAGAAACTAAAAGATTCGATTGCAAGATCTAAAGATATACCTTCAAGCACATTATAGTGAACTTAGTTTGCTTATGATATGGAAAGGCCAAAGCTTGGGGATGCTATGTTTGAAGAAGATGATGTTTTTGAGAATATATTTGCTGAAATTAATGTTTGTCCCAAGCTTGGGGATGCTATGTTTAATGAAGATGATATTTTTAGTCTCCCAAGTTTTGATATGCAAATTTATAATGATGATAGCATGCCTCCTACTTATGATGATTATATTGATGAAAGTGGATTTGGAGAGGTCATGACTTTATTTAGTAATGATTCCACTATCTTGGAAGAGGTTTCAATTGATTATGATGAGAACAAAGTTGCTACTTATGATGATTATTTGTGATGAAACTTATGCTATAAAAAAAGTGATTATTATATTTATACAACTTGTCATGATTATGATTACCATTTTTTGAATATTACTCTTTTAATGTGGAAACAATTTATAGTATTCGAGTCTCTTACGACACTCCCACTATTCCTCATGAGAAGAAATTTGCTTATGTGGAGAGTAATAAAATTTATATGCTTGTAGATCATGAAAATAATGCTTTAGGTGATGGTTATATTGTTGAATTCATTCATGATGCTACTGAAAATTATTAGGTGGGATGAATGTATGCTTGTAGGAATTGCAATAATATCAAGTTCCCTCTATATGTGCTTAAAATCTTGAAGTCATGCTTGTTTTACCTTCCCATGCAAGTTGATTCTTGTTCCCATAAGTTGTTTGCTCAAAAAATCCCTATGCATAGGAAGTGGGTTAGACTTAAATGTGCTAGTAATATTCTTCATGATGCTCTCTTTATGTTTTAATTCTTATCTTTTATGTGAGCATCATTGAAATCATCATGCCTAGCTAGGGGTGTTAAACGTTAGCGCTTGTTGGGAGGCAACCCAATTTTATTTTAGTTTCTTTCTTTTTGGTTCTGTTTAGGAATAAATAATCCATATATATTCTGTTTAGATGTGGTTTTGTGTTTTAATTAGTGTTTGTGCCAAGTAGAACCTTTGGGAAGACTTGGGTGAAGTCTTTATGATCATGCTATAAAAAAACAGAAACTTTAGCGCTCACGATATGAGCTAAAACTTTTTACTGGAGAGTGATATTTAGTTGAATCTTTTTTCAGATGATTACTAGACAAATTCCTCAGGTCCACAAATTTATTTTATAATTTTTGGAGTTCCATAAGTATACGTTCGATACAGATTACTACAGACTGTTCTGTTTTTGACAGATTCTGTTTTCTATGTGTTGTTTGCTTATTTTGATGAATCTATGAGTAATATCGGTCGGTATGAACCATAGAGAAGTTGGAATACAGTAGATATTACACCAAAATGAATTTAGAATGAGTTCACAACAGTACCTAAGTGGTGATTTATTTTCTTATACTAAGGGAGCTTACGAGTTTTCTGTTAAGCTTTGTGTTGTGAAGTTTTCAAGTTTTGGGTAAAAGATTTGATGGATTATGGAACAAGGAGTGGCAAGAGGCTAAGCTTCGGGATGCCCATGGCACCCCAAGATAATCTAAGGACACCAAAAAGACAAAGCTTGGGGATGCCCCGGAAGGCATCCCCTCTTTCGTCTACTTCCATCGGTAAATTTACTTGGAGCTATATTTTTATTCACCACATGATATGTGTTTTGCTTGGAGCGTCATTTTATTTTCTTTAGCTCTGCTTGCTCTTTGAATAAAATACCAAGATCTGAAATTCTTAAATGAGAGAGAGTCTTCACAAAGCTACATAATTATTTAACTACTCATTGATCTTCACTCATATCTTTTTGGGGTAGTTTGTCATTTACTCGTGTGCTTCACTTATATCCTATGAGTAAATGGTTGAATGATTTGAATGCCATAAATCTGAAATTATATATGTTTCATATGCTTATCCCATGGGGATTAATTCCTTCACATATAAGAAGTAGAGGTGGTAAATTTATTGAAGGATTGCAAACATTGTATTGGTCACTTGAACAATTCATGAAAGAATATTGAAGGAAGAGAGATTTCACATATAAATATATTATCTTGGACATCTTCTATGATTGTGAGCCCCATTAATTATTTTCAAACCTGAGCAAATTAGTTGAAGTTGGACAAGGAAGACAACATAATGAGTTATGCTTGGGTATATTTGTATAGAAGTTATATTGTTATGGATCCTCTAACATGTGGTGCTTGGTTATTTGAATCCTTTGCTAGCCAAAATATCTGTACTAAGCGGGAATACTGCTTGTGCATCCAAATTCCTTGAACCAAGTTTATTCCATGAGTGTCCACCATATCTACCTATATGCGGTATTTACCTGTCGTTCCAAGTAAATTTGCATGTGCCAAACTCTAAACATTCAAATAATAATCTGTTTTGTATGCCCGAATCGCTCATGTAGCGACTAGGGGCTGTCAGTATCTTCCATGCTAGGTGGGTTACTCTCACGATGAGTCGACTCCGCTCATCATTCACGAGAAAATGGCTGGTAACTGGGATGCCCAGTCCTATGATCGAAAGATCAAAAACAAATTCACAACTAATTTAAGCAAAACTCCCTCAGGATTGTTGATAGTTGGACGACACCCATTGTTTCGGACAAGCCGTGGAGTGTGATTGTTGGTGGAGGGGGAGTAAAATCTTTACCTTTCTGTTTGGGAACCGCCTATAATGTATGTAGTATGGAAGATATTGGGAACTCTTGGTCGTTATGTTGACAATGAAAGCATACCTCTCAAAATTATTTTCATCTCTGTTTTTTGCTTCGAGCTCCGGCACCTCTGCAAATCCCTGCTTCCCTCTGCGAAGGGCCTATCTTTTACTTTTATGCAAGAGTCAGTAGTATTCCTTCTCATTCCAACCTACTCTTTAGTTGGCAAGCATCATGTGATGGAAAGATCTAAGCATATATGGCCATTCAAATATATTTGATCATGAATTATTATTGTTGACGATTATCTATATGATAAATAAGTTGGGAGGCGAAACATTAAGCCCCTATCTTTCTCTGTGTTCGATGGATGCTATTTGTTATAAAAATATGCTTTGAGTGGTAGCAATCATGGAAGACTATATGATAGTTGAGTATGTGGGATTTGCTAAATCAAAGCTCTGACATAGACTCTTCCTGAAAATAAGATGAATTGTAATTGTTTGATGACTAATAACACGGTTTGTTAGTTTTCAAGAAAGTTTATGATCTATACTTTAACATGTGAATAGTTTGTTACTTGATCATGCAAAGTTTTATGATATGAGCTACTGTTATGACATATAATGATGCTAGAAAAGGTGATTGAAATTATCATTGATCAAACTTGTGCACCTGCTAGCATTCACACTTCATAAATTCTTTCTTTTATCATTTACATACTCGAGGATGAGCAGGAATTAATCTTTGGGATGCTGATACGTCTCCAACGTATCTATAATTTATGAAGTATTCATGCTATTACATTCCCATCTTGGATGTTTAATGGGCTTTACTATGCACTTTTATATTATTTTTGGGACTAATCTATTAACCCAGAGCCCAGTGCCAGTTTCTGTTTTTTCCCTTGTTTCAGTGTTTCGAAGAAAAGGAATATCAAGCGGAGTCCAAACGGAATGAAACCTTCGGGAGAGTTATTTTTGGAACGGAAGCAATCCAGAAGACTTGGAGTGTACGTAAGGGAAGCAACGAGGAAGGCATGAGGCAGGGGGCGCGCCCTCCACCCTCGTGGGCCCCTCATGGCTCCCCTTACCGACTTCTTTCACCTATATATGTCCATATACCCTAAAAACATCGGGGAATAGAATAGATCGGGAGTTCCGCCGCCGCAAGCCTTTATAACCACAAAAAACCAATCGGGACCCTGATCAGGCACCCTACCGGAGGGGCGAACCCTCACCGATGGCCATCTTCATCATCCCGGCGCTCTCCATGACGAGGAGGGAGTAGTTCACCCTCGGGGCTGAGGGTATGTACCAGTAGCTATGCGTTTGATCTCTCTCTCTCTCTCTCTCTCTCTCGTGTTCTTGATTTGGCACGATCTTTATGTACCGCGAGCTTTGCTATTATAGTTGGATCTTATGATGCTTCTCCCCCTCCACTCTCTTGTAATGGATTGAGTTTTCCCTTTGAAGTTATCTTATCGGATTGAGTCTTTAAGGATTTGAGAACACTTGATGTATGTCTTGCATGTGATTATCTGTGGTGACAATGGGATATTCACGTGATCTACTTGATGTATGTTTTGGTGATCGACTTGCAGGTTCAGTGACCTTGTGAACTTATGCATAGCGGTTGGCACACATTTTCGTCTTGACTCTCCAGTAGAATCTTTGGGGCACTCTTTGAAGTTCTTTGTGTTGGTTGAATAGACGAATCTAAGATTGTGTGATGCATATCGTATAATCATACGTGCGGTTACTTGAGGTGACATTGGAGTATCTAGGTGACATTAGGGTTTTGGTTGATTTTTGTCTTAAGGTGTTATTCTAGTACGAACTCTATGATAGATCGAACGGAAAGAATAGCTTCGTGTTATTTTACTACGGACTCTTGAATAGATCGACCAGAAAGGATATCTTTGAAGTGGTTTCGTACCCTACAGTAATCTCTTCGTTTGTTCTCTGCTATTAGTGACTTTGGAGTGACTCTTTGTTGCATGTTGAGGGATAGTTATATGATCCAATTATGTTATTATTGTTGAGAGAACTTGCACTAGTGAAAGTATGAACCCTAGGCCTTGTTTCCTAGCATTGCAATACCGTTTACGCTCACTTTTATCATTAGTTACGTTGCTGTTTTTATATTTTCAGATTACAAAAACCTATGTCTACCATCCATATTGCACTTGTATCACCATCTCTTCGCCGAACTAGTGCACCTATACAATTTACCATTGTATTGGGTGTGTTGGGGACACAAGAGACTCTTTGTTATTTGGTTGCAGGGTTGTTTGAGAGAGACCATCTTCATCCTACACCGCCCACACATTGATAAACCTTAGGTCATCCACTTGAGGGAAATTTGCTACTGTCCTACAAACCTCTACACTTGGAGGCCCAACAACGTCTACAAGAGGAAGGTTGCTTAGTAGACATCACCGACGTGCTCAGGGAACCGAGCCGCATCTGTCTGGACCACTCACGCATCCCGGGGACGTCGGAGTCGAGTATGGCAGCAACCATGGCAGACGGCGACGTCGGTCGATGAGGGACCCGAGGCTATGGTTGCCCCGGGGGAAAGGCGAGGACAAGGGGAGGCTCTGCATGATCTAGGTGATCTACTGGTAGTGGTGGAACGGAGGAAGGAGCTCGGGCTTGCTTGGATTTGAGGAGAGGCTGGCGGCGAGGTTTCGGCCATGGGAGGGGCAGGGTGGCTCCTCAAGCTCAAAGGAGAGGTTGGGCGGGGCTCTTGGTTATGCAAGAGGCAAGTGGTGAGGAGGGACACGGTCCGGAGCAGCTTAAATAGGTGGGGAGGAGGAGGCCGAGCTTGAGTGCCGCCATGCATGTCCGGCCGAGCCCCTGTCGAGCTCATCGATCATGGGGAGGGCACGAGAACACGACGAGGCAGCGATGATAAGCTTCACGGGGCAGAGGAGGCCAAGGGGGCACGGGGAGGAAATGGCCAGAGGAGGAAGACGATGACCGGCTACAGATCGTCCGTGGGCGCGCGGCAACGAGCGCCAGCGAGCGAGCTCCGGGAGGGGGAGAGGGGTCTAGGGAGAAGAGGACGATGAGGCAGAGCTGCCAGACACGCCCGTGCACGCTGAGACGCCGAGCAAGGGAGGGTCCGAAGCAAAACGACGCTTTGGGCGCGTCTACAACATGCCAAATCGGTGGTCACTGCACAGCCTGGAATGGAGAGGACTCGAGAGACAGGCCAACGTTGTCTACAGTGAAGTCCCTCCAAGATAGGGCAGCCCTAAAGGAATGAAATGATCACAGCCACTGGGAAAAGAAAGAAACAAGATTCACAAGTTTTCTGCAGCAAACTTGGCTTCACACCTGTGATCAACAGAGAAGAGCTAAGGGCCAAACTTGATGTCTGAGGTGTTTATCTTATGAAGGACTATAATGCTGGGGGTTTTGAGGGAAAATTGAGTACAAAACAACAGGGTTGCTTTGTAACTGCAAAATTGGTTCAGAAAAGGGATTTGGATGATGCACACACATGGAGTATTAACTTCAGCTGAAATCTTGCATGGGATGATTATTTGCACATATGAAGATGCTGTAAAAATTTCTTACCAATTGGACATGCCAAAATGGTACTTCCTTCAAAGCTATTCTCTCTGTCCAGAAGCTTGGAATAATTTTGGAGAGGAAATGGCTTGTTGAAATGATCCCAAATTCTGTGGAGAGAAGTTATTTGGGTATGAACATGATCTGGTAATTATTCAGAATTAATGAAGCAATATAAATTATACTTGCTTCACAACCTAAAAATATTCACAGAATCGAAGAATTGAAGCTGTGCTCACATAGATGATTGGCTGGAGCTGAAAATTGGAGGAGTGTGATAATATGAGCACATGAAGGAGTGTGCACAATTTCACCTCATTTGGATACTCCTAGCTAGTACTTCCTTCACAATGCCTTCTATCTGATGGAAACTTTGCAAAATCACTGAGGAAAGTTGGCTAGGCAAATGAAGTTGAATTTTTGCATGAGGCAATGATCTGGATGTAAAAGCATGCCCAAAAAGTTTGGTAGCAAACAAGAAAACATAGGTGGCACTTCCTTCACAGAAAACCACACTAAATAGAAATGAAGAATAAATATCGGGGAATTATTTGTGGGCTAGGGCAAGAAATTTGGGCCATACTTGAGCAACATATGACCCAAAGAAATTATGAGAATTTTTTGGTAATTTTGGGAGTGACAGAAATATAGGTTGCTTCACAACCTAGGTTAAACGAGACTATTCCTTTCATAGCGAAAGGAATACTCCTTTAATAGCGAATTTTAGGGTTGGGCTAGAATGGAAATGACATGATCTTGGGAAAGTTTTTAGAATGATGAGCCACTTGGGATAAGAAATGATGATGATCTCCAAGGTTGTAAGGCCAGAGATCCACTCCAAAAACAAAATCAGAGCAAAAACCAATAAATCAAAAAGAAAATGGCTGAAAACCAGGGTGTTACAAACCTTCCCCCCTTAAAGAAATCTCGTCCTCGAGATTTGGTTGCTCAAGGAATAAGTATGACTTGAGGACACAGTTTCCAACTCGGGTATTGATAGGGGCAAAGGTGTCCCGATGTTTCGATGAGAAGGTGGCTATCATTTTCTGTGGGAGTCGACCTTGACGACCCGACTACGAACGTGCAAGACGTCGCGCCTTAGCAATCGCTAAACCAACTTCCAAGGGTTATTGACCATGCCGGAGCACGATCAACCTGACCACGAGGGCCTGTTTCCTGCGAGCGAACGAAGAAGAAGCAAGAAACTAAGATTGCAATCTGGATATTGCGAATATAAGAAGAAAGCTTTATTAATGAAGGTGGGGTTCTGTGATGCCTTGGTCTGGTCGTTGGACACAAACGAAGTACGCGAAGTTGTAGCTATGGCGAACTTTTAATCCAAACAAAACCCAAAGTCTAAACGACGCCCTAAGGGCTGTATATATGGAGGAAGAGGGGGGGAATTTCGTGGCCCTTGGAGGAGGGGTCCGAAACAAACCCTAACTCTTGTTTCCCCACACATACGGACTCTAAAAACAGCCTATTCTTAAGTATTTCAAAAATACATGGGCCTGGCCCAATAATAAGGTGACGCAGCACCTAGAATAGCCTCCGGACGAAATTTATGATGTGGCATCTTGTATATTTCGTCCAAGGCTTCATGCACTCCTTATGGTGGCTTCAAAGTCCTGAAATCATCACCTGTAACTCCGTTCTTGTTCCCCTTGTGCATGCCATCATCTCCATGCTTGGTCTGGCTCCAGAGTAGATCCCTGTTATCCATGCCAGGCCCTTCATTATAAGCAAAACAAATGTATCCAATTTAGGTAGCATCATATTCTCATGAACATTAGAATCATTACCAAGAAACGAAAGTACGTGATAATTTAATTGGGTGCGCGAGCTTCAGTAATTGGTCCAGTATGTATAGCAGTAGGAGCTGTGGGTGTAACAATGGTATTGATGTCCTCATCATCCTCCCCTTCTTGAAATGAATTCGTCCTCGACGGAAGCTCATCTTCCTCACCCAAATAAGGCTTCAAATCTGCAATGTTAAAAGTGGGACTAACCCCAAAATCTGCAGGTAGCTCAAGTTTATATGCATTATCATTTATTTTCTGTAACACCTTAAAAGGACCATCAGCACGTGGCATTAGCTTTGATTTGTGCAAATTAGGAAACCTATCCTTACGCAAATGTAACTAAACAAGATCTCCAGGTGCAAAGACAACATGTTTTCTACCCTTATCTCCAGCAAGTTTATATTTAGCATTCATACGCTCAATGTTTTCCTTAGTTAACTCATGCATTTTTAAGATCAAATCAGCACGTTGTTTAGCATCAAAATTAACCTTCTCCGAAGATGGAAGAGGCAACAAATCAATAGGTGCACGAGGTAGGAAACTATACACAATTTCAAAAGGGCACATCTCAGTAGTAGAATGCAACGAACGATTATAAGCCAATTCAATATGAGGCAAGCATTCTTCCCACATTTTCTTATTATTCTGCAAAACTGCCCTAAGCATAGTAGACAATGTTCTATTGACTACTTCAGTTTGTCCATCAGTTTGGGGGTGACAAGTAGTACTAAAAAGCAGTTTAGTCCCCAACTTAGCCCATAAACATCTCCAAAAGTGGCCAAGAAATTTAGTATCACGATCTGAAACAATAGTATTTGGCACACCGTGCAAGCGAATAATTTCACGAAAGAACAAATCAGCAACATTAACAGCATCATCGCTTTTATGACATAGTATAAAGTGTGCCATTTTCGAGAACCTATCCACGACAACAAATATGCTATCCCTCCCCTTCTTTGTTCGCGGTAAACCTAAAACAAAGTCCATAGATATATCCTCCCAAGGAACACTAGGTACAGGCAAAGGCATATATAAACCATGAGGATTGAGTCGTGACTTAGCTTTTTGACAAGTAGTGCAGCGAGCAACAAAATGCTCAACATCCCGTCTCATCTTTGGCCAAAAGAAATGTGTAGCAAGTATGTTGTCCGTCTTCTTCACGCCAAAGTGTCCCATTAGTCCTCCTCCATGCGCCTCCTGCAACAACAAAAGACGAACGGAGCTAGCTGGAATGCATAGCTTGTTAGCACGAAACACAAATCCATCGTTAACGACGAACTATTCCATGTTCTACCTTCTTTACAATTCTGCAATACATCTTTAAAGTCAGCATCATGCACATATTGATCTTTGATGGTCTCCAAACCAAATATTTTAAAGTCAAGTTGTGAAAGCATAGTATAACGACGAGATAATGCATCAGCAATAACATTTTCTTTACCCTTCTTGTGTTTAATGACATAAGGGAAAGTCTCAATGAATTCAACCCATTTAGCATGTCTACGGTTCAGTTTTGCTTGACTTTTAATGTGTTTCAAAGATTCATGATCAGAATGTATAACAAATTCTTTGGGCCATAAATAATGTTGCCATTTTTCTAAGGTCCGAACAAGAGCATATAATTCTTTATCATAAGTAGAATAGTTCAGACTAGGCCCACTCAATTTTTCAGAAAAGTATGCAACAGGTTTGCCATCTTGTAATAACACACCTCCTAATCCAATTCCACTAGCATCACATTCAAGCTCAAAAGTCTTATTAAAATCAGGAAGTTGGAGTAAAGGAGCATGTGTCAACTTATCTTTCAATACCGTGAAGGCTTCTTCCTGTGCGGTACCCCAAACAAAAGGCACATCCTTCTTTGTAACCTCATTGAGAGGTGCAGCAATGGTGCTAAAATCTCTCACAAAACGCATATAGAAACCAGCGAGTCCAAGAAAACTCCTCACTTGTGTGACCGTTTTGGGCTGCGGCCAACTCTCAATAGCTTCAATCTTGGCTTTATCAACTTCAATTCCCTGTGGAGTAACAACATAGCCAAGAAAAGATACTCGGTCGGTGCAAAATGTGCACTTCCCAAGGTTACCAAACAAACGTGCATCACGTAGAGCCATAAAAATGGCACGTAAATGTTCCAAATGTTCTTCCAAAGATTGGCTATAAATCAGTATATCATCAAAATAGACTACCACAAATCATCCAATGAAAGCACGTAAAACTTTGTTCATTAGTCTCATGAAAGTACTAGGTGCATTAGTTAACCCAAAAGGCATGACTAACCACTCATATAAGCCAAACTTAGTTTTAAATGCTATTTTCCATTCATCTCCCAATTTCATACGAATTTGATGGTATCCACTACGCAAATCAACTTTGGAGAATATTGTAGAGCCACTCAATTCATCAAGCATATCATCTAGCCTAGGAATAGGATGACGATAACGAATAGTAATATTATTAATGCCTCTACAATCAACACACATACGCGACGTACCATCCTTTTTAGGCACTAGTATAATAGGAACAGCACAAGGACTAAGAGATTCGCGTATATAACCTTTGTCGAGCAGCTCCTGTACTTGAAGCATCATCTCCTTCGTCTCCTCTGGATCGGTACGGTATGGTGCACGGTTGGGTAGCGATGCACCGGGAATTAAGTCAATTTGATGCTCAATCCCGCGAATAGGTGGTAATCCCGGTGGCACGTCTTGTGGGAAGACGTCAGCAAACTCCTGCAAAATGTTAGTGACAGCAGGGGGCAAAGAGGAAGGCACGTCCTCGAATGAAAATAATGCCTCTTTTCACACAGAAGCATAGCAAACAGATTTGCTTAAATCTAGCTCATCAATATCAGATTTGGAGGCAAGTAAACATGCACTTTTCAATTTAATTTCAGAAGCAACACTAGATGGTTTAGTATTAGGCTTCGTTTGTTGCTCAAATTCTTTTGCCACAATCTGATTTTCACTCTTATTTTCTCCTGTTTTTCTTTATTAGCTCTATTAATATCATCTTTCAAAATGGAATCAGGAGTCATAGGAAGCAAAGTAATATTTTTATCCTGATGAACAAGAGCATACTGATTGTTTCTACCATGGTGTACAGAATTTTTATCAAATTGCCATGTTCTACCAAGTAATAAGGAACATGCTTGCATAGGTACCACATCACAATCAACATAATCAGCATATGTAGAGATACTAAAATGCACACGAACAGTACGTGTTACCTTAACCTTGCCGCTGTTGTTGAACCATTGGATGTAGTAAGGATGTGGATGTGGTCTTGTGGTCAGAGATAGCTTCTCCACCAACTCCATGCTAGCCAAGTTGTTGCAGCTCCCTCCATCTATGATGACGCGAATAGAACGTTCCTTCACAACTCCCTTTGTATGGAACAAATTATGCCTCTGATTTTGTTCAGCTTGTGTAACCTGCACACTCAAAACACGTTGAGCAACCAAACATTCATACCTGTCAGCATCTTCAGGAGCCATGTATTGCGTCTCATGATCAGAATCATCTCCACCGTGTTCTTCACGTGTAATAAGAGCCAAAGTCTCCTCATCATAGTCACTAGCGGACTCATACCCACCATCCTCAGTAGAAATCATCACACACTGAGATTTGCATTCTCTCGCATAATGACCTCTTCCCTTACAACAACGAGAAATAGTATCACTTGTGTGGCCTGTTGATGCCATGAAAGAAGAAGAGCTCTGCGTAGGCCCGGCAGGTGTGATCTTGGCAGATAGTGGTGGTTGTGCCTGCTTTCTTGTATCATGGTTGGAGGTGGCACCTGATGGAGGTGATGGTGCAGTGGAAGTAGAGGATGCACGTGGTGTCCATGATGAAGGTCGACCTGCAGAAAAGTTTGTTCGCGCCAATGCCTGTCGATCCTGCACTTCACGTTCAGCTTTACAAGCAAGATGAAATAAACGAGTGATATTATTATAATCCTTATACTCTAGAATGGTCTGAATCTCTCTATTTAATCCAGCCATAAAACGTGCAAGCATAGCTTCATTATCCTCAACAATACCACATCTAATCATGCCAGTTTGTAATTCCTGATAATATTCCTCTACAGAATTTTTTCCTTGTCTTAAACGCTCCAATTTTTGAAGTAATTCATGTTGATAATATGGTGGAACCCAACGAGTACGCATAACAGTTTTCAAAGCAGCCCAAGTAGTTGGAATATTATTCGGATATAATCTACGATGTTCAGACCACCACACACAAGCAAAACTAGTGAAAGCACAATGTGCAGCAGCAGCATGTCTCTCCTCGGGATATTCTAAACATGTAAAACGTTGGTCGGTTTCTAATTCCCAAGTAAGATATATATCAGGAACATATCTACCCTCAGATGGTGGAATATTCAATTTCAGTTTAGGAAGATGGTCATGATCTCGTACCTGAGCTGGTAATGCAGCCCTACCATTGCGATTATTTGCATGTGGACGACCAGGTGCTGGTGGTTGCACGTAGTTCTGATTTTGATCAACTTCATCCTCGTAATCTCCCGCATAATAATCCTTCGCCTCATCAGCAGCAGGAGCCACAGAAGTATCAACAGCAGCACCAACAGTTTGGCCAGGATCAAGAGGGACACAGCTCGCTCGGCGGAGGGCTGTTTCGCGACGTGGAGGTAGTCGTTGTTGTTGTTGTTGTTGTGGTAGAGGTGCAGCAGGTGCAGCCGGTGGTGGTTGTGGAAGACACGCAAGCACTTCATTAAATTTGTTATCGAGCTTTGTTTCGAACATCTTCTCAAAGCCAGTTATCTTATCCATGGCCTCTTCAAAATTGTTCAGCACGTCTTGTACCTGTTCAGTCATCATTTGTTGAAATTTATGATCCAACTCCTTATTCGTCATGTTCTCCCAGTCAATCTCGTCGGCTTGTGATCCTGGCATGGTTAGTAGCAATAGAAACACACAAGAATATGATCATACAAACTACTAACAAGTGGTGGTGGTGGTGGTGGTGGGTGTCACAAATCCGTGAAGCAAATCTCAAATTCTTACCAGTTCTTACCCAGCAGCAGGCGGTGATCGGCAACGCACGATGTATATAGCGATTACCAGGGAGAGTCAAACGCATGATGTAGATGTATGTGGAGCTGGGAAGGCTTATAATATGGTAGCAAAAAGGGTCAGCGATGCAAAGTTGAATAAACGCTCAACGACGGTACTGTGCTGGTCCTAGGCTAGACCGTGCTAGAGACGCGAGCCTAGAACAATAACAAAATCACGGCGCTGCACGTAAACAAGGGAGGAGCACACTCTGTTTTTTTTTCTTTTTTTTCACTTTTTTTTTGCACTTTTTTTCCTCTTTTTTTCTCCGCAACATTTTTTTTTGAAAAAGTCTACAAATGGCCTAAAAACTTCCTAGCCAGAACTTTCCAGACTTAGTTTTTTTTTGAAACTGGAACTATTTTTCTACTATGGGTAGCACGGAATTGCGGGAGTCTGACTTGGTCACGAGTCGGAGTTTGGCATGATCTGGAAATCGAAAACAAAGCAACAATTACTGGACTCAGACTAGGACTGGTGGCGGAGATGAATCTGGTGGAAACTCGGACTGGTGGCGGATATATGTAGGGCGGTGGAACACGGACTGGTGGCGATGACGATGGTGGTATATGGCAGCGGTGATGACGATGGTGGTATATGGCAGCGGTGATGATGATGGTGGTATATGGCAGCGGTGATGACGATGGTGGTATATGGCAGCGGTGATGACGATGGTGCGGCGACGGCGTGACAACTTGTGAACAGAACTCGAAACTCTAAAGTACTAGACGCTAAGACCAGCAACTTGACACGACGATGCAGCCGCAAATTCAACAAAGCAAATATAGAAAAGATTATGCAAAGGCTCAGATTGGTTCGGATAAGATGAACTAACCCTTTTTTTTTTGGCTCGTGGACTATAGGTATGAAGAACAGACTTGATGTAAACTACGAAAAACTGTAAAATCTCACCGAGCAACCAGGAAATCTGATACCACTTGATAGGGGCAAAGGTGTCCCGATGTTTCGATGAGAAGGTGGCTATCGTTTTCTATGGGAGTCGACCATAACGATTCGACTACGAACGTGCGAGACGTCGCGCCTTAGCAATCGCTAAACCAACTTCCGAGGGTTATTGACCACGCCGTAGCACGATCAACCTGACCACGAGGGCCTGTTTCCTGTGAGCAAACGAAGAACAAGCAAGAAACTAAGATTGCAATCTGGATATTGCAAATATAATAGGAAAGCTTTATTAATGAAGGTGGGGTTCTATGACGCCTTGGTCTGGTCGTTGAACACAAACGAAGTACACGAAGTTGCAGCTATGGTGAACTTTTAATCTAAACAAAACCCAAAGTCTAAATGACGCCCTAAGGGCTGTATATATGGAGGAAGAGGGGGGAATTTCGTGGCCCTTGGAGGAGGGGTCCGAAACCAAGCCTAACTCTTGTTTCCCCACACATACGGACTCTAAAAACAGCCTATATTTAAGTATTTCAAAAATACATGGGCCAGGCCCAATAATAAGGTGATGCAACACCTAGAATAGCCTATGGACGAAATTTATGATGTGGCATCTTGTATATTTCGTCCAAGGCTTGATGCACTCCTTATGGTGGCTTCAATGTCCTGAAATCATCACTTGTAAATCCGTTCTTGTCCCCCTTGCGCATGCCATCATCTCCATGCTTGGTCTGGCTCCAGAGTACATCCCTCTTGTCCATGCCAGGCCCTTCATTTGTAAGCAAAACAAATGTATCCAATTTAGGCAGCATCGTATTCTCATGAACATTAGAATCATTACCAAGAAACGAAAGTACCTGATAATTTAATTGGCGTGCGCGAGCTCTAGTAATTGGTCCACTATGTATAGCAGTAGGAGCTGTGGGTGTAACAATGGTATTGATGTCCTCATCTGGTATCCATTTCCTTTGTATGGTGTTCCCTTAAGAATTTCATGTGATTTTTTTACCTTGATCTGGGGTGGTTTGTTTCACCTTCCCAAATTCTGACAAGTTTTTGCTCATATACCAAATTCTTATGCTGACGTTGATTCTTTCATATCTGTGGTGATATCCAAGGGATCTAAGCATAAATTCGCTTTTTGTCATGAACACTTTTATTTCTGCCATGGGGTTTGCTCAAACAAATGCATGTCTTCCGGGTTCAATAAATGCTGAGAATCATGGACATTCTCCTGACGGGATCTGACTACGCTTAGGTGGTACTGACTTATCTTGATTTGTTTCTTTGACTTGAACAGGAGATACAGACCAAAGATTTGACTGCCTTCTGCCATGAGCAATATAAAGGGGCATGGATTTATAGCTGTAACATACTTCAGACATTAACATCTTGAGACTGGCCTGACAAGGGTGCTGGTGGGAAAGTACTTTTCATGACAAGCTGTCCGTGTACTCGGTTCCGCCAGTGAGTGTACCTGGTCTGAGCTGATTGTTCGGCTTTGATTTTCTCATGTTGTTAGTATACCCATCTGTGGTAATGGGCTGTGAGATGCTTTAACACGGCCATTGAAGTCAAACTGCTCAGGTTGGAAAGGAATCTTGGATCTGGCAGAACAAACTTGGATATTCCACACTAACCATATTAAGCGGGTCAGCGGGATATGAAGTCCTTGTAGAACAGAGTAGGTCTCTGAGGGTATGTCTTTGTGGATCCATATGGAATCACGCCCTTCAACTAACTTGTGTATTTGGACCCTCATGGTTGCGCAAAAATCATCATAACCCGGCTGTCAGTCTCACCCTTGGACGGTCATGATTTTATTTGTTGGGATACCTTGCTGAAATATCTTGGCCATATATGTACTTGGTTCTTTGTACGTCCATGGATGTGGCTAGTGCAATATTTCTGGCATTATTGCTTGTGCTTATTTTCTGACCTGGGTTTGCACATATATGACACATACTCGGGGCTTGTAGCTGTACAGACCTCGTGGTTGAGGCCATTCATATAAGAGGGTGGCAAGAGTTTATGAGACCTCCTTGTCAGGTGCGGAAATAATGACCTTGGTGACCATTGTCAAGACTGTTGATTTGTTCTTAGGTATATCTGTTTGATCCTTGACGTATCTCGTATGAGTGGCTGGTATGATTGGGGATGGATGCTCACCATATATAAGAATCATGTGCAACCGAACACTCGATTCTTGAGGTAGGCACATGTCTTGACTGAATTGTACTACTAACAAAATTATTGTGAATCTGATCCTTGAGCTGTACTGTCATATACTGCCAACTCATAGTGGAATATCTGACGACAGTGCAAAGTGTTGTACTGCTTCAGGCTGGGTGTCCTATGCAGGAAGCCATCCAAGTAGCTTGCTTGAAGAAGACTCAATAGCTTATACTCGAAGATTTTGCCATAGTGGCAATGATGGAGGAGTCTGGGTTACGTACCTGAGAAGCTTCCCCTCCAGTTGCTCATTGAGAAAATTTAATTCCTTATGTCAGAAACCTTTACCGAGGTATCTTGCTGTGGAAGACTGGGTATCTTGGACCGGAATCTGTAGTATATTATACTGAGGAAAATTTGAGGAGCCTTGCATCATAAGCTTCTTTCGATAGCGTGTGGAGGAAGACAGAGTTTCTCATATCCAAAGCTTAATACTATGATATGCAGATGGAAGGCCACACACACACCCATAATACTTTGTGGCTGGTTACTTGCATGAGAAAAATTGTTCGACTGTCTTCCTTGATCATAGCACATTCTGGCTTTGTTTCGGATGATAAAATATTTCAAACATCATTTATTTCTGAGCCAAAACTTTGTATATGATCCATACCTTTGACTGAAAAATAAACCTTTGTTCTTGCACTGACTTGTCTTCCTTCTGGCTGGATCATTACTGTGTGAGGATTAAGTACTGATGTGGACCGGATGTGTTTAGCTGAGCTTCTTCCAAATATTTAGAACCCCTATTGCCGGTGTCGGTTGATGAGAAACTTCCATAACGGGAAATAAGGTAACACCGAGGGCCCAAAAGGAAGAAGCAAAAGAAGCAACTCAACTAAAAAAAGCACACAAAACAATCAATTCACACACAAACAAGGTCACATTTTACTGCTAGTCACACAATATGCATGCCTACCTAAGCACGCCAATCTCGCGGGATCTCCGGTACTACGATCTAGCATGCGGTGACAGTGTGCACGAAGACGAATCAATGTGTGCAGGGGTTGGTGTAAACATGGCTACACCAAGTGCTGGCTTAGCCAGGTAACATCCTTGACTAACTTGGAGGCGAGGACATACTTGGTAACCATGTAGTAGAACACGAATGTTATGGCCACATTATTATCAAGCGGATGGTAGGGATACGTACTCGTCTGAGGAATAGGATAGCAGGGAAAACTGAGTGTGCCGACATTGCCCTTTCTTGATGACTAAGATCAATAACGGTTGCCAACATGACAAGATAAAGGCATGATCCGGGGAAGAAGCATGTCTATCGCCAAAACAGTAGGTGCGGCTGGAAGAAAGGTCTCGACATGATACCTGAGCATCATTCCTGGAAATAGTGTCAAGAACAGATGGCATCACTGTGCTGGTACAGAAAAGACACCAAACCCGAAGAATAGGCAAGAAAGGAAAACTGGAGAAATGCAGGGGCTGAGCTGTAGTGGATCTGAACCGATGCCAGCTACACTCACCAGATAAACCGTTAGCAACAAATAATAAAGCTATATGCATGCTATGCAATAAACAAATGTAACAACCATATGCAACAAATAAGATAGACTCTATATTACCGATTTCTACCGCTCGCGCTGACTAGGGGGTCCTACAGCCAGACCTGCTCTGATTCCAAGCCTTGTGGCACCCCGGCTCAGAGAGATCGGAACGCCCCGTATTCCAGCCCAGAGATCAAGGTGAAGTCTTCTGGAATACGACACTGCTTGGCATAGAACAAATCAGCTCATATTACAAAGGAAAATGGATACAAAGGTCTGATGTTATAAAAGATCACATCAGCACGGCGACACTACGCCTGCTAAGGAAGCTCTATGCTAGCAGTGCAACAATGACGAAATTGGTGAACTCCATTCCGCAGGGACTCTGGCTGGGACACAATCTAGCTCGCACGCTCGGTAACCTCGGCAAGCAATCAATCAATCATGACATCACCTGCAATCTGGCATGACACGCCAGGTCAGTACATTGAATGTACTTGCAAGCTCACAACAACCAAAAACATCAAGGCAAGAGAATAACATAGCATTAAATAGGTTAATTAATTAACAACTACTATGATACGCAAGAATCTACAAAGCATGATATGAAACTACTACAATGCTAATAAACCAACATCTCAATCTCAACACCAATCTCACTCTTGGCTATCCGGCCAAACAATATATCATCTTGATCACCTCGTGATCCACCTGATCACCTTGTGATCAAAACATCCACATGATCACCTCATGACCACATCACAAACTGAATTATCGTCCTCAAGATCATCTCAACACCATCATCAACGTCCTGCCAAACTGTTACTGCCCACAATATCAACATATTAATCATCTAAAAGTCATTCCGTCATGTGAGTGTTGATCAAACCGTGTGACCTAGTAAGAATTTGTGCCCATGACCGAGGACGCGGCTATCGATAGATTAAACACACACTCTGAAGTGGTTAGCACACTGTACCCACATCAGAGAACCCATGGCCTCGTGCTCCAATTCAGTTGGACCAATGACGTTCCGACAAAACCAATTTACTACCATGACACTCTCCCGCGACTCCGACCAACACCCCCTTTTATGTTCAGTCCTGGGCAGCCCCGATGTCAACTCGTGACATCCAACGACCACTGTCGTGGCAAAACAAAATGGTCCCAAACGGGGACATGAGATCTCAATACCGACCACGGGCACACAAAGTTATGTCTGCTGATTGGGGTAGGGTAATGCACGCCCATAACCTTCCCTCATTGGAGGCACCGGGAGAGACATGTCAATAGATTGCATTAGGGCCTTCCCATAAAGACAAATGTGGTTGCACTAGAAAAGCCGGGTTCGGTGGCACCTAACCAACTTAATGACGGAATTTATCACCAAGGTAGATCCGATATCATATATCCATCTGCCAACCAAGTCATAGGAATATCCAACAAATAATCCAATGCATAATATCATCATTTCAAACTACTCCGAGAGCATAACACTACTATCATGATGAACCCAAGAACGATAATACTACTATTCCAATAACAAGAACAAGCTATCCAGCTAAAATCCACATGCAATCATCATATCCAAAATCTTACTCCAAAACATAATATCAACTGCCATCATGACGAAAATAATACTAGCCACTAATAATCCAATAGCAACATGACATCCATCAACTACAAGCATAAATACTAGTAATCCAAACAGTAGCATGGCAATAGAAAGATCAGAACAACTCCAAGAAATGCCATGCACATAATCATGTAGTTAAAGCAATATTTTAAATAAGTCTAAATAATTTAAATCATGCCATTGCTTTGAAATCATGCAAATGGACTGTGTGGCTTTGCCTGGGATGGATGGATTCACTGGGAGGAAGTGCGAGAAGCTCGCGAAAAGAATCACCAGGAAACGTCCTCTCCCGGAGGGGGCTGATTAAAGGCAAGGGCCAAATGGTCATTTTCAAATGTGACAACATCATGAAAATGATACCAACAGAACGGGCTCGACGAGGCGAAGATGTGAGCTTTGGAATCACCTCATTTGGAGTTGTGAGAAAAAAAATTGAGTAGATGAAGTGCAGGGACCAATTTGGAAAAGAACCTTCACAAAGAGGCCCCTGGCTGGAAAACGAGAAAGCGCATTCCAGCAAATATGCTTTCCAGAAGCGAAAGCGCATTTTCGCCCGAGGAGCGGCAGAATACGCTTTCACTAGAGGAAAACGTATTCCACAAAAGTCGTATCCACTTATCCACGGCAGCGGCGGTGAGGTCAGCGAGCTAGGACGGTGACACATGGGTCCCACCGCTGGCTTCTCTCTCCTCCCGCCTCCTTCTTCTCCCCGTCGACGAGCAGCGGCAGAGGCGAGGCCGGCCGCCCCGGCGATGACCTCCGGCAGCTCCGGCCACCTCCTAGGCAATGCAGCATACCGACGTGCTCAGGGAATCGAACCGCACCCGTCTGGACCACTCATGCATCCCGGGGAGGTCCGAGTCGAGTAGGGCAGCAACCATGGCGGACGGCGGCGGCGGTCGATGAGGGACCCAAGGCTACGGTTGCTCTAGGGACAATTGGAGGCTCTGCGTGATCTAGGTGATCTACTGCTGGTGGTGGACCAGAGAAAGGAGCTCGGGCTTGCTCGGATTTGAGCAGAGGCCGGTGGCAAGGTTTCGGCCATGGGAGGGGCAGGGGGCTCCTCGAGCTCAATGGAAAGGTTGGGCGGCACTCTAGGTGATGTAGGAGGCGAGTGGTGAGGAGGGATGCACTCTGGAGCCGCTTAAATAGGCGGGGAGGAGGAGACCGAGCTTGAGTGTCGCCGTCCATGTCCAGCCGAGGCCCTGTCGAGCTCAGCGATCACGGGGAGGGCACGGGAATACGACGAGGTAGCGATGAAATCCTTCACGGGGCAAAGGAGGCCAAGGGGGCACGTGGAGGAAATGGCCAGAGGAGGAAGACGACGGCCGGCTACAGATCGTCCGTCGGCGCGCGACGACAAGCGCCAGCGAGCGAGCTGCAGGAGGGGAGAGGGGTCCAGGGAGAAGAGGACGACGAGGTAGAGCTGCCAGACACGCCCGTGCACGCTGAGACACCGAGCAGGGGAGGGCCCGAAGCAAAACGACGCTCTGGGCGCGTCTACAGCATGCCAAATTGGTGGTCACCGCGCAGCCTGGCATGGAGAGGACTCGGGAGACAGGCCAACGCGATCACAAGCACTCGGAAAAGAAAGAAACAAGCTTCATAAGTTTTCTGCAGCAAACTTGGCTTCACACTTGTGATCAGCAGAGAAGAGCTAAGTGCTAAACTTGATGTCTGATCTGTTTATCTTAGGAAGTACTATAATCCTCGGAGTTTTGAGGGGAAATGGAGCACAAAACAACAGGGTTGCCTTGTAACTCCAAAATTTGTTCAGAAAAGTTATTTGGATGATGCTCTCACTTGGTGTATCAACTTGAGCTGAAATCTAGCATGGGATGATTATTTGGACATCTCAAGATGTTGTAAAAATTTCATACCAATTGCACATGCCAAAATGGTACTTCCTTCACCGCTATCCTCTTTGTCCAAAAACTTGGAATAATTTTGGAGAGGAAATGGCTTCCTGAAATGATCCCAAATTTTGTGGAGAGAAGTTATTTTGGTATGAACATGATCTGGTAATTTTTCGGAATTAATGAAGCAATATAAATTATACTTGCTTCACAAGCTAAAAATATTCACAGAATCAAAGAATTGAAGATGTGCTCACATAGATGATTGGGTGGAGCTAAAAATTGGAGGAGTGGGATAATATGAGCACATGAAGGAGTGTGCAAAATTTCAACTCATTTGGATACTCCTAGCTAGTACTTCCTTCACAATGCCTTCTATTTGACAGAAACTTTGAAAAATCACTAAGGAAAGTTGGCTAGGCAAAAGTTGAATGTTTGCATGAGGCAATGATTTGGATGTAGATGCATGCCGAAAAAGTTTGGGAGCAAACACGAAAAGATAGGTGGCAGTTCCTTCACAGAAAGCCACACTGGACAGAAATGAAGAATAAATATTGGGGAATTATTTTTGGGCTAGGACAGGAAAGTTTGGGCATATTTGAGCAACATATGACCCAAAGAAATTATGAGAATTGTTTGGGAATTTTGGGAGTGACAGAAATATAGGTTGCTTCACAACCTAGGGCAAACATGACTATTCCTTTAATAGAGAAAGGAATATTCCTTAAAAAAGAATTTTAGGGTTTGGCTGGAATGGAAATGACATGATCTTGGGAAAGTTTTGAGAATGATGAGCCACTTGGGAGAAGAAATGATGATGATCTCCCAGGTTGCAAGGCCACAGATCCACTCAAAAAACAAAATCAGAGCAAGAACCAATTAATCAAAAAGAAAAAGAAAAGGGCCAAAAAACAGTGCAAAAACACGGGCTCAAGTTAATGAAGAAGTAAACAAGATCTCAAGGGGCCAGCCACTTCTACGCCCCTGCCTGTGCACTGGTTAGGACCTACCCCGACGACACCCGACAGCGTATTCGGGCCAGGTCCGGGGGCTCCTATCGGTGAAACAAACCCTGGGTCCGTTGCCCAGACTATGCATAGGCCCAAGAACAAGATTACACCACCAAGATCATATCAAAGCGTGATGGATCAGTTCTTTGAAGGATCAATATGCAGATCAAGAAGACCAAGACTAGCCAGAGAAACAAGATACCACTACGAGAAGAACCTCCCTTGCCGGGCAAGTGAGCCTGGCGAGGTTGGGGTTACCCCGGAAGCGAGCCTCCAAGATCGCCCCGGCAGGCCTATCGGGGCTCACGAAGGAAAATCACTCCACCACACCACCTCACAGCGACGCACGTCGTCGATCAAGTGCGGTGTCAAGCTCCTAAGTGACTGAGTGGCTGCTCCCTGCCACATGGCAGCCACTTCCTATAGAAAATACCTCCAAGCGACACCCGTCCTGAGACATGTCAAGCGAGCAGGGGCGAAGCTTGCAAAACAGCTTGGCAGGGCCTGCCGGGCAAGCTGTGATGTGACACTGAGCGGCGTATTTAATGCACACTGTCAGCCTGTAGAGTTAGGTATTATAGCACTATTTGCTATCTAATCAGTTTGTAAAGACTGATTTGCCACTATGGTGACCCCTTGATATATAAAAGGAGGTCCATGGCAACCGTAGAAAGGATTCGGACCCCCGCACATTCATACGCGTGTAGCCACTCTCGCCCCGAGGCAACCCTCCTAGGCAAGAGCGCTGCATTTCTCCACCATCAATCCACCAAAGTAGGAGTAGAGTTTTACGCCTCATGGTGGCTCGAACCTTGGTAAAACCGCCCATGTGATCTCCGTCGTGCCATGTTATACTTCTTCGCTCTTTGTGCAATGTGCCCATCCCACCGCCGAACCAAAAGGGGCTCATGGCCCCATAGGTGGCCATGGTTTCCCACGACACAGGCCGAGCGCGCCTTGGGCCCGGGGGCTACTATCGGTGTTCTGGGATCGTGGCATACCCAAACTTGCCTGCCTGCGGCCCAACGCGTGGCCCCGTCGACGGCTTGGTACGGCCGAGCTCCAAGACCCTGAAGGCAAGAACCTCACCAGGGCCGCGAGCCTCGCGAGGCCAATGACAAAAAGACCTCCGGAGGAGCAGCTTCCCGAGCCTGCCTCCTGAGGAGCGGAGATCTCTATGTAGGCACCCCGCCTCACGAGGCTCGCAATGACGTGAGCCATCACGACCAAGGCCAGACGGGCGCTAGCGGGCATAGAGGAGGATAGTTTCCTCTTTGGTGCAAAGGCGGCAAGGACATACGCTGGTTCCCATGGAATCCCCCAAAGGTTTCCTTTCCGGTGCAACCAGACCAAGACCACGAGCTCGGCAGGATGGATGTCATCGCTGAGCCCACCACTTCATCATGACCAGAAGCTTTGCAGGCGAAGACGACCTTTCATCAGGATAAGATGTACTTCCTGTCCCCTTTCAAATTGGCCGTTGTGGAATCCCTTCCCGCCTAAGCTATGAGGGAAGAGGACCAAGGCTACCGTAGAGGGGGTCAATTCATTCTCACCCTCAGAGCCCTCGCGAGTCAGCTCATCCACTGTACTAGTTCATCCTCATCCTCTTCGCTCAGGCAATCCACTAGAAAGGAGTAAGGTTTTACACCGCAAGGTGGCCCGAACCTGGGTAAACCACCATGTCCTCTGTTTTCCCGCTTACACGAACTCGGCAAGGCCAAGTCGTGAGATGATGTGCGTGAGATGGTAGCTAGGGAAGATCTTCGCACGCTCCCAGAGTTTGAACCTTGTTTGGTTCCGCGGAGCCCCGATTCCGACAGACGAGTCAGTGTAGATCATAAATGAATTCCCTCAAACCATAGATGAACGATCCTACGAATCGCCCATAAATAGTCCCTTGAATGGAAGACCGAAAGCAGGGCCTCTCTATGAGTTGCAAGCGTACGATCTTTACGATCTGACTGCGCTTTGCCGTCCAGAGCTAATCGTCACTAGAGAATTAGATGTAGGATACTAAAACCACACTGGGCTTCTAATTCTGAGGATTATAGGATCTAGGTCCAACTCTAATTGATCAACTAGGAACAACTAGAACTAGAACTACAGAACTAGAGGAGGCTCCAAAAGTTTTGTATTCAAAAGTGCCGAAGACCTCTATTATATATAAAAATGACAATCCCTTGGCTCCAGCCATCATGCCACACTATGACGCAGATGCCACTTAATATTTCAGTATATAACCATCTCATACATAAACTCATTATCATGATGAAGGCTATACCACATCACATGCAACATGCAAAACCAAGTTAGATATCCTCTAATTCTTTTGGCAAATTTTAATTACATGGCGTCTAGGGTTTCCAGTTAACACTAGCTACTTACGTCCATCGCCGAGGCGATAATTCTTGTTGCTAAATTAACTTTTGGGGTAATGTGAGGGAAGAGACTTCATTAAAAATCTGTAGCCGCACACTAGACTTTGTCAATACGCATGACTCCCTAGAAGATCATTCTTCATCACCCTCTGGTGTTTGCGACAGTTCACTATTCTTGACTATGTTGTAGCCCAAAGAACTCTCGCTAGATCGCCGACAGCTAGAGCCGATCGATTATCAGAACATTGTACAAAGCGACATCATGCGGTCAATGAACTGAACCGACTCGAGGGAAGCATAGCAAGAAAATCAAATCCTCACCTCGACATTTGATCTAGATAGAAACCTGCACCAACTCATAGAACCACTCGTGATGCCACTGTTGGAAAGCATAGTAGAAAACAAAAAAAGTTGCCCTACGATCACCCATGAACACTATGAAGATGTGATAAATGGTTTGGATCAGATCATTACCGACTTTGAATTTCAGCGGAGGAAGACGATGTCGGTGTTCAGGGATTGGGGGTACCCAGACTTGCCTGCCTGCGGCCCAACGCATGGTCCCGTCGAAGGCCTAGTACGACCCAGCTACAAGACCCCGGAGGCAAGACCCTCGCAAGGCCCCCCAGCCTCGCGAGGCGTACGGCACCAAGACCTCCCGAGGAGCAGCTTCCCGAGCCTGCCTCTCGAGGAGCGGAGACCTCTATGCAGGCACCCCGCATCATGAGGCTCGCAATAACATGAGCCATGATGACCAAGGCCAGACGGGCGCCAGCGGGCGCAGAGGAGGACAGTTTCCTCTTTGATGCTAAGGAGGAAAGGTTTCCTTTCCGCTGCAACGAGACCAGGACCATGAGCTCGGCAGGACGGATGTCATCGCCAAGCCCACCACTGCATCATGACCAGAAGCTTTGCAGGCGAAGATCACCTTTCGCCAGGATAAGATGTACTTCCTATCCCATTTCAAATTGGCCGTTGTGGAATCCCTTCCTGCCTAAGCTATGAGGGAAGAGGACCAAGGCCACTATAAATATAGGCTAGTCTCCACCTTACAGGTGGTCGATTCATTTTCACCCTCAAAGCCCTCGCGGGGTAGCTCATCTACTGTACTAGTTCATCCTCATCCTCTTCGCGAGGCAATCGACCACAAAGCAGGAGTAGGGTTTTATACCAGAAGGTGGCCCGAACCTGGGTAAACCGTCATGTCCTCTCTTTTCCCGCTCACACGAACTAGGCAAGGCCAAGCCATGAGGCGTTGAGTGTGGTGGTAGCTAGGGTAGATCTTCGCACGCGCCCAGAGGTTGAACCTTGTTTGGTTCCGCGGAGCCCCAATTCCGACAGACGAGTCAATGTAGATCATAATTGAATTCCCTCGGACCATAGATGAACGATCCTACGGACCGCCTAGAAACAGTCCCTTGAATGGAAGATCGAAAGCATGACCTCTCTATGAGTTGCAACCGTACGGTCTTTATGATCTGACTGCGCTTTGTCGTGCAGAGCTCACCGAAGAATTACAGGTAGTATATTAAAACCACACTGGGGTTCTGATTGTGAGGATTATAGGATCTAGATCCAACTCTAAATGATCAGCTAGGAACAACTAGAACTAGAACTAGAGAACTAGAGCGGAGAGTGTTGGGGTTATAGCCCACGGCATGACTCGGCCGGAACGTGGCGACTCACTGGTGGCCCATCCAAACTTGGTGAATCACTAGTGACCTGCCCTATCTTGGCGGCTCACTAGTGACCCGGCGGGTGGGTCAGACGACCGACAAGACCCAACAGCCCAGAAGGCGGCTCATGGGACAACCGAGTCACGTTATGGTGGGTCGGCATGAGAGGAAAGGCATAAGGAATATTTCTTTTAAAAGGAAAGCAAGACTAGGATTCCACCTGTAATAGAGTTGTCCTAATCCTACTAGGACTCCACATATAACCCGCCCCTTCAATTTATATAAGGAGGGGCAGGGCACCCCAAGAGGGACAAGTTTTAGACAAACAAGTTTTAGACAGACAAACAAGTCTTAGACAAGATCAAAGTTGATGCTCCCAAGATAGAGGTAATAAAACACTGCCCTTGTAACCGACATCATCATCATCATCAATATCAATGAAGGAGGATGTAGGATTTTACCTCCACCGCGAGGGGCCGAACCTGGGTAAATCTCGCGTCTCTCAATTCCGACCAACCCCGACAAGCTACTACATAGTTGCGATGGCCACACGACTAAGTCCTCACACTGGGACATCTGCCGTGACAAAACCACGACAGTTGGCGCCCACCGTGGGGCCAGCGCATGGTGGTGTTAAATTCTTGGAGGGATCTCTTCTGGGATCAAGAAGCTTGCTATTTACCAAATGAAGAAGAGTGGGCACAGAACAATCACGCAAGATAACCGGGGCCGAAACAGTTACCGTGCTCTTCAGAAATTCCGCCGGCCAGGTTAGCTAATTCTGCTGGTTAATTTTGAAAGTTGGGAGTATGAGATTTAAGTTGGAAAGAGATTAGGGTTGCATCTGTGTGCCACCATAGGTGACCTAGCGATCTGTCGATTTCGAGCCAGATCGGTTCCAGGGGCTCTGCTAGAAGTCTGGACCTGTAGGATTTTTTAAAACACGTGCAAATCGCCAAGGCAGGAGTTGTTTGTCCGGCAAAGCGGCCACAGTCAAACCGCAAGCCACTACCGTCAAAGTTGCGGCTGGTGAAAGCAGGTCCCGAGACAGAAAGCAAGTCAGCTTGTGTGGGAAACTGGAATAAACAATGAGACTAAAAGGTCAATAAGAGACGGTTTGGAACACTCCACAATGGGAAAGCGAGCGGACATCAACTAATTTGCTATCCCCGAAAGTTTCAAATCCCGAGGTGATTTTCATGATGCACTGCACATCGGATCGGAAAAGCAAGCTGAGATTATGGCTCAGAACGGAGACCAACTCTGCGAAGACCAACTCCACTATGGAGGCGAGCGTAGGCCGCATCTACTGGATTGATTGTATCCAATCTCCGCTATGACTCAAAACGGACACCAACTCTGCAGCGCCGAGCGATCTGTTTCTCTCGGTTATGCGCCAGCACAGCCATGATCAATCTATGCCAAAACGGAAAGCACCAAAAATCAATGTCGGTCAGATCTGCTAACTACTGCTCACTCGAGTCGAGGCAATTGAAGAGTCCAGCGATGTCTGCTCTATCATAGAAAAAAGGAAGTAAAAAGAGACCGAAGACTAGGCAAGGGAGCTGTAACCAAGTTTATCTAGAGCAGACAGTAGGACAAGTTTCATATATGAAGGTGAGTCTATCATATCTAGGGCAAACACTAGAACAAGAAACTGTAGCAGAACCTCTAATAGAAAGAGGAAGAACATGTATGGGACAGCAGCAGCAGAAGCACTGGACTTGGGGTTGACATCCTCTCCAGCCATGTCGTTGATGAGGTTGTCGACGTCGGGGAAGAAGTCGTCGTCGGGGAAGTAGTCGTCGGGGAAGGATAACATGAAGTCATCAAGACACGTTCAGAGAAGGTTAAAGTCTGTCAGAAAAATGAGAAACTCCGGAGTTATTGCATTGGATTATATCCAAATGTCTAAAAATCTGGCAGATCCTTTTACTAAGGGTCTATCACGTAATGTGATAGACAATGCATTGAGGGAGATGGGTATGAGACCCACAATATGAGTTGTTCACAGTGGTAACCTATTCTTTGTGATCGGAGATCCCGTTAATTAGATGTGGAAGGCAAGCTGTTGGTCAACTGAGAGGAGAGTATCCTTACTATTAACAATACCACTCCATGAAGATGCAATACTCTCCTAAAACTGCATGGCAGGTTGATGTATATCTTAATGTGTTCTAAGTGTCTATTTTAAGGAGAGATGTTGTCCTACAGAACATCTTTTGAAGAACACACCTATATCAGTCTGATTGTTAAACGTCGCAATCTATGAGAGTAGGGTTCTCTCTAGTAAACTCATGAAAGGTATCGGAGTATGACGCATAAGCTCCACCCGCGGGGAAGACCCACGGTAGCGATGTATCGGTCAAGGCTTTATGTGAAGCTAGATTCGCAGAAAACTTGCAGTTCAAGGCCCAGTCCACTATTCAAGTTGCTTACTAGTGTAGCATAGAGTTCTAGGTGGAAGTTCAACTTAACAGTCTCCACTGCAGTACCAGTATATAAAACAGTGTTTTGAAACCAAAGGCAAATTTTGTGTGCCTCTGGGATCTAGTGGGGGATTGCTGGAATTTTGTCTATTTTGGGCCTAGCCCAGTAGCAGTTTCAAAAATTCCTAATAAATCCCAGAGGCCCACGCAGCCCATTCGTGCAGGTAAGAGGTGGAACAAAAGTATAGTCCCACATTGCTAGTTTAGAGGGAGTTGGACCTCTTTATAAGGGAGGCTCTTTCTCCACATGTATGAGAATGAGAACAAGAGGGACATCCACGCGCGCTCCTCCTCCGCCGCCCGCCTCGCCACGCCATGCCTCGCCGCGCCGCGCCGCGCCGCGCCGCGGGAATGAGCCGAGCCGATATCTAAATTTTTGCCACGCACTACGGGTATACGAAAGGTCACTCGGGAGCTGGAAAGTTTTTGCTATAGTGGATATTGAATATGAACGCTGCACCCTTCAGCTGCTGCCTGTTCATTTCATCTCCCGCGTTCCCTTCAGCTCCCGGTGCAGCCTCTCGCCTCCTTCTCTTGCGCCTATAAAAGGGAGGTCGCTCCTCTCAGAGAGACGGACCAGAACTTCTCCTTCCTCTCGCCACCGGTTCCAATCTCTATGCTGCTGCTATCTTCCTCATCCCGGCTTGTGGCGTGCACCGCGAGTCGGGACAGTAGGCCTCCGAAACCGCACCTCTTTGATTCCTATACGGGAGAAGGGTGATAAGGTTTTGGGGAGGGCTCCGCGCGACTACTGACTTCTTCATCACGGACTCCGACGACTACTTCCCCGACGACGACTTCTTCCCCGACGTCGACAACCTCATCAATGACATGGCTGGAAAGGATGTCGACCCCAAGTCCAGTGCTTCTGCTGGTGCTGTCCCGTACGTGTTCTTCCTCTTTCTATTAGAGGTTCTGCTACAGTTTCTTGTTCTAGTGTTTGCCCTAGATATGATAGACTCTGCTTCATATATGAAACTTGTCCTACTGTCTGCTCTAGATAAACTTGGTTACAGCTCCTATATGTAGATGTTATTTACCTTCTTTCTTTCAGATTGCATGACTTGCTTTATCTCTGATATATTAGTCATGCTTTATTTAGTATTACCGTTGATAAAATCATTCGGTAAATTTCTCATATTTCCAACACATGCCGGCTAAGAAGTTGGCTGTAAATGACATGGCAACTTGCTATAGCCGATAGTTTCTCCAAAGTGCGAGCATGGGTTGTGGCAACCGAAAGAAACAAAGCAAACCATAGGCAGTGGCAACTCCTGCGTGCAAGGATGAGAGACAAAAAAAAGGATGGGCACGACCCGGAAGCGGTTGCAGCCACGAATCAAGAGCGAATACGAACTCCTTCGCCGTTGCTTGCACGACCTCGTTTTGAGCCGCCTCCTCCACTGGTCTCCGTCGAGCTGGCCCTGAGCCGCCGCCGCCGCTCTTCGTTTCTGTCTGGACTAGCCTCTCCCGTGGTGAGCCGCCGACGGCCTCCGCTCTTGCAGCCGTGGTCCTGCCTCACGGCCACCTCCGAGCCGTCCCTACGGACCCGCCTGCTTCCGCTACTGTTGGGACCACGGCCTTGCGAAACCTCCGCCATGGCCATAGCCAGTCAGCTGCGAACCACCCGCCTCCGTTCCGACCACGCCTTGCCACGGCTGCTCTCTGCACCGCCTCAAGTCACCGCCGCCTTGCCCCTGCCGTGAGCAACCGCCGCCGCCGTGGCTCACCCCGTCATGGCCTGCCTGGCACGCCTCCGCCGACGCAGCGTCACCTCCGCAACGAGTCGACCCCGTGGGCCTGCCTTGCCCTGGAGCCCCCGGCCTCTACCCGCCTCTGCCACGGCACCGCCTCAGTCCCCGACCTCATCGCCGCCCTTTCCATGGCCGGCCTTGAGCCGCCTTGCCTCAAGTTGTCTTCCCACACCGGGTTTGGTCCCACTCCGCCTCTGTAGCGTCATCTCTTGTGTCACGCCACTTTGAGTCGGCCCCGCCGTGGCTGACCCGCCTCACTCCGCCAACCACGCATGTCGGTTCACAGCTTGGGCCGCCCACGCAATCCCTCCGCAACCCATGCGTCGCCTTGCCTGAGCCTTCCGCCGCGCCTCTGCCATCTCGGCGGCTGACCTCCGGCCGACTATGCCCTCTCTGCGACAGCCTTCTCCGCCTCTCGGACCACGCCTCCCCTACGTGTGACTCGCCCACGCCGGTTGTCCCGTGCCTCGTTCCACTTCGCCGAGCCACCTCCACCTCTGCATGCTGCTGCACTAATGCGCAAAGCCAAGGGGCAAGTGTGAAGTGACGCGGGCTCTAATCGCTTGTGGGCCAGGCTGATGTGTGGCGCTCTGCAAGACACGGACGCCTCCGCTCCGCCACGTCATCTTGGCAACTGTCCGGACTGACAAAGACTGGCTCACCCCGCTAGGCCATCATTTCTCCTTCTTGCCTTGCCTCAGATTGCCTTTCCTCCGCCAAGGACCTCTCCAGATCCAACCAAACTCGGCTTCCCCTTCCTTCTCCAACTACGGCGCTGGTGACTTCGCTGATGACTCCCAAGACGTCGCAGCCCACGGCGCATGCTGCAAGCTTTTCCTCCTCTCCTGCGCCTGCACTCAACGCGTCCTCCATCATCGAGGAGGGGCACCTTGCCCTCGTGCTCCCATACATGGCGAGCAATGAGAACGAGTGGAAGGAGACCATAATCTGGGCCGGCTCCGCCGAGCAGCGGACTTTGGCACAGACAATTTACCCCTTCTTCCTCCACAGCATCTTCGCGGGGCTCGTGCCCCCTCTTTCCGAGTTCTTCATCGCCATCCTTGACCACTACCAGGTCCAGGCCTTGCATTTTCAGCCTCTCTCCACCCTCCTCCTGTACATCTTCGTCTTCTACTGCGAGGCCTTCGTGGGCATTAGGCCTTCCGTGCCCCTCCTCTGGCACTTCTTGATGTAGGGTGGAACCCTAAGGGGAGATCTTTCACGATTTGGAGGTGATCCCGTGAAGAACACGAGGGGAAACACGAGAGAATCACTGACACCAACAAGAACGATCACACATATGCTAGATCCTCAAAACACAAAAGAGGTACACGATCCACGATCAACAAGGGACGATACATAGGGTAACCAGTTCTTCTCCGTGAGGAGGTCTTGAGTTCTTCCCGTTAGGGGTCTTGAATCCAAGTGGATCTTCTCCGTACAGGCCCGGTCTCTCTCGATGGAGGAGATCTGTATGGATGAGCAAAGCCCTATCTCAGTGAGCTAAACCTATGCTAACACTAGAAAACTGAAGGAGGAGTCGTTCATATAGGGAAAGGGGGCGAAGGGGTACATGGGCTTCGGCCCGACACGCACACGCAGGTGGTGGTCCGGATGGGCAGCCGGAGGATCCGGGCTTCAGGGACCCGGATGGTCCGGATGAGACGAGGAGGTGGGCAGCAGCGTGAGTGGCCCGTATGTCCGGAGGGGGGTCCGGACATCCGGCTGGGGTCCGGATGATCCGGCACATGTCCGGATGGTCCGGCTTCGGGGTGCAGCTTCGGGTGCTCTTGGGTCGCCAGTTATCCGGATCGTGCGGCTGGAGTCCGGATCGTCTGGGCTCTGTCCGGATCGTCCAGGACCTCGTCCGGATCGTCCGGCCAGCCTGGGACTTGGCTGATTTCTTCTCCATCTTCACACATGCCTTCCTTCTTTGATCCTCCTTGCTCCTTATCTTCTTCATGGCTAACTCCTTTGTACCTGAGTATGCATAATGTCTCCTTTTGAGTTAGTAGCCATATCTCACGTGCATCAAAGTGGAATTGTGAGAGGAGAGATGTCACCTCGGTTTCGAGAGCTCTTGCACGTGCTCGTGTCATGGGTCCACTAGGAACTTGGTGAGACGATGATATGTCCATGGGGATGACCTTGGGATGCTCCGCATCATCTCCGCTCCCTTGGGAAAGATCCGACCTCAGATCGAAATCTTCATCCCCATGGTAGGGAGAGAGATCGTTGACGTTGAAGACGTCACTCACAGAGTACTTGTCGCATGGGATGTCGATCTTATAGGCGATGTTGTTGTAACGTGGAAGCACCTTGAAGGGTCCATCAGCTCATGGACGAAGTTTGGACTTGCGTTCATTGGGAAAGCGGTCCTTGCAAAGGTGTTGCCACACAAGATCTCCAATGTTGAACATCATGGGTTGCTTGTTAGCGTTGAGCTTGGTCGCAAGTCATTGTACTTGGCACTCAATGGTGTGCCTTGTATCTTCATGCATTTTCTCTAGCTAGTTCACTCGGGCACTCGCATCCATGTTGGTGCGCTCTTGTAGTGGCAGGGGAAGAATGTCCAATGGGGACAACGGATTGAAGCCGTAGACGACCTCGAAGGGGGACTTGCCAGTAGTCGAATGTCTTGTGCAGTTGTAGGCGTACTCGGCGATTGGTAGGCACTCCTCCCACTCCTTGATGTTCTTCTTGATCAACACAAGGAGAAGAGTGGAAAGCGTGCGGTTCGTCACCTCCGTTTGGCCGTCGGTTTGAGGATGGTATGCCGAAGAGAACAAGAGCTTGATTCCGAGCTTGGCGCATAGAGTCTTCCAAAAGTAACACAAGAACTTGACGTCGCGGTCCGAGACAATCGTCTTTGGCACTCCATGTAGGTGCAAGATTTCCCTACAAAAAAGATTCGCAACATGTGAAGCATCGTCTATCTTGTTGCATGGTATGAGATGTGCCATTTTAGAGAATCGGTCCACAACAACAAACAGGGAATCCTTTCCATTTCTAGTTCTAGGCAAACCAAGGACAAAATCCATGCTAATGTCCTCCCATGGGTGATATGGAATTGGAAGGGGCATATAAAGGCCATGAGATTGTGCTTTAGACTTAGCTTTGTGACATGTTGAGCATCGAGTGATGAAACGTGAGATGTCTCGAAACATCTTGGGCCAAAAATAGTTCTTGGAAAGCATAGCGAAAGCCTTGTCGCGTCCAAAGTGTCCCATTAGTCCTCCTCCATGAGATTCTTGCAAAAGTAACAAACGAAAAGAAGACTCGGGGATGCATAGTTTGTTAGCTCTCATAAGATAATCATCTTTGATGTAATAGCGTTCCCAAGATGTATGCATCAAACAATTGGCATAAGGAATAGCAAAAGTAGGATCGTGGGCATACAAGTTTTTTATGTGCTCAAAGCCAATGACATTCAATTCAAGTTCAGTAACAAGCATGCATTTGCGGGAAAGCGCATCCGCCACAACATTTTCCTTACCTTTGATGTACTTGATGACATAAGGAAATTACTCAATGAATTCACTCCATTTAGCATGACACTTGTTCAACTTAGTTTGACCTTTAAGATACTTAAGCGTTTCATGATCGGTGTGGATGACAAATTCATGAGGTAGAAGATAGTGTTCCCACTCACGCAAAACTTGCACTAAAGCATATAGCTCTTTGTCATAGATAGGATAGTTGAGTTGCGCTCCGGAGAGTTTCTCACTAAAGTATGCTATGGGACGCTTCTCTTGCTTTAACACACCTCCTATACCATTACCACTAGCATCGCAATGAACTTCAAAAGGTTTTCCAAAGTTTGGTAATGCAAGCATGCGACCATGAGTAAGCAAATTCTTGAGGTCATTAAATGCACTATCTTGAGATGGTCCCCAAACAAAGGGTGCATTCTTCTTATTCAAACCATGTAAAGGAGACGCAATGGTGCTAAAATCCTTCACAAATCTACAGTAGAAACCGGCTAAACCAACGAAGCTATGCACTTGTTGCAAGTTGGTTGGTTGGTGCCAAGTTTTAATAGCATTGATCTTAGATTCATCAACATGAACAGCCTTAGAAGACACAACAAAACCCTAGAAAACAAGCTTATCATCACCAAAAAGGCATTTGTCCATATTAGCATAAAGGCGCTCTTTTCGGAGGGTTTGCAAGACGGTCCTAAGGTGGGTGACATGACCTTTGAGAGATTTGCTAAACACAAGAATATCGTCAAAATAGACCACAACAATACACCAATATAGGGTCAAAGAACAAAATGCATGAGTCGCATGAATGTACCGGGTGCTTCGGATAAACCCATTGGCATAACTAGCCATTCATATAAGCCAAATTTGGTCTTAAATGCGGTTTTCCATTCATCGCCTTCTTGGATGCGTATTTGATAGTAGCCACTCTTAAGATCAATCTTAGACAAAATGGTGGCTCCGGTAAGCTCATCTAGCATATCATCTAGGCGTGGAATAGGGTAACGATAACGCATGGTAATAGCATTGATAGGACGAAAATCGGAACACATGCGATAGGTACCATCTTTCTTGGGAACAAGGATTACCGGTACGGCACAAGGGCTCAAACTTTCTCGTACATGGCCGTTGTCGGTGAGTTGTTGTACTTGCCGTTTGGAACTGGTGATCCGGGGATGAGGTTGATTCTGTGTTCGATGCCTTGTACTGGAGGTAGACCCGTAGGTAGCTCGTCAGGGAATACATCTTGGAATTCCTGCAAAAGAGGAGACAACACTAAAGGTAGAGTGTGAGAGTTGTTAGATTTTGGTGTCGCGTCCTTGCACAAAAGGACATAGTGCATGACACTTGAGGGGTTCTCCCACACTTATCTCATCTCGCGTTTGGTGGCAAATAGGACTAAGTTCTTCTTGTCGCTCATCGTGGAGGCACTCAATTTGGGCTTGTGGCGCTCACTCTCTTTTGGGTGGTTCGCTCTCTCACTTTTCTCTCCACTATGGGTGGCTTGCTTGTTGGCGATCACTTGACTAAGAGACATAGGTCGAAGCACATACTCCTTTCATTTCATCTTGAAGCTATAGTGGTTTGTATGCCCGTTGTGGGTGACGCTTCGGTCAAATTGTCATGGCCGTCCAAGAAGGATGTGGCAAACAGACATCGGAACGACATCACACTCCAAAGTGTCTTCGTAAGCTCCGACCTTGAAGGAAACTTGTACCATATGCTTGACTTGGATAGTGCCGGAGTCTCTTAGCCATTGAACCTTGTAGGGGTACGGGTGCTTCATGTTGACCAATTGGAGCTTGGAGCATAGTTCTTCACTTGCTAAGTTATGGCAACTCCCTCCAGCGATGATGACCTTGACGGACCTTCCATTGATGCCGACCTTGGTGTGGAAGATATGGCATCTTTGATCTTCATCTTGTTGATGTTGAAGAGTCAAGACCTTGGAGACAACAAGACCGGGGCTCGGATCTTCGTCACAAAAGACTTGATCATCTTCATCTTCGTTCACTTGCGGGTGCATGGCCACTTGCTCAAGGGCTTCGATTTCTCCTTCACTCATGGAGTCATATGAACCATCGTCATTGAAGATCATGGTGCACTTGTTTGTACATTCCAAGGACTTGTGGCCTCGGGTGCCGCATGTGAAGCATTTGAAGGAACTTGTCTTGATGGTCTCATCGGTTGGGTAGATGATGATGAAGCTCTCAGCTTGAAGTTGCTTGTAGCAGGAGGACGACTTGAGGTTGTCGAAGTTTTCTTGTAACTTGACTTGTCGCTGTTGTTTGTAGATGGCTTGGTTGCGGTAGAAGGTGTTGGAGTCGTTGAAGCTTGGTTGTTGGAGAAGCCATAGGACTTGGATGAGAACTTGGCATACTTGAAGTCATCTTGCACTTGACGTTCCGCTTTGGTAGCTTGATGCACTAGCTCGATGAAGTTCGAGTATGGTTGGAAGTCGGCTATCTTCTTGATAGGATGATTGAGTCCATTAAAGAAAAGTGCCATGTTTGCTCATCACCTTCCGTGACATTGGCTCATATCATGGCAATCTGCATTTCCTTGTAGTACTCTTCAACGGTCTTTATTCCTTGCTTGAGTAGTTGGAGTTTCTTGAAGAGGTCGCGGTTGTAGTAGGTTGGCACAAATCATGCTCTCATGACATCCTTCATTTGCGCCCAAGTAGTGATGGGTGGTTCACCTCTTGCCTCACGGCGCTCAATGACTTGTTCCCACCAAATGAGGACGTAGTCTTGGAACTCAACGGATGTCATCGCGATCTTGTCAACCTTCAATGCCCATGAAAGGTACTCTTCAAGATCATTGCTTCCATTGAACTTGGGCATGGTGAACTTTAGCTTGTCGTAGCATTGCTCTTCATTGTGTTGGGATCGAGTGTGATGACGTCCTTGACGAGGAGGATTGTCTCCCTCAACTTTCCCTTTTCTTGGAGGATTTTCGTTGTCTTCTCGCTCTTGGTGAACTTGATGTTCTTGTGGAGCTTGTGGAGGAACTTGTCGAGCTTGTGGAGTAGCTTGTCGATGCACACGTGATTGATAAATCCTCTCTTGAACTTCATCACGAAGCGCTTCTTGTTGCTCACGAGCTTGTCGGTTGCGCGTGGCTACGATCCAACTTGAATCTCGGAGGGCACGTTGCGCCTTAAGTGCTCGAGCTTCACGTAGTTGTTGTTCTTGAAGTTGTCCCTCGGCATCTTGTGCATCTTGGTGTTGTCTCGCTCGCTCTTCCTCTACTCATTGGCGTTGCCGTTCTTGTGCTTGTGCGAAAGTAGCTTGCTTTTGACAGTGTCGATGTTCTTGCGCACGAGCTTGCTCTTGAGAGTCGTTGTCGTGTAGAGGGTTGTTGTTTGCTTGACGATCTTGATGCGCGGCACGATGAAGAGTGTTTGATGTCGGAGTACTTGAACCGGAGATAGTGTCATCAGAGGTGTCGACTTGAGCGGTTCCGTCTTGAGTAGGACGAAGTGGTAGAAGAGTGGCTGAACAACAAAGCAGGAATCTCGTCCATTCTTGCATCATTCTCTTGTTTGTGGTTGTCAAGCTTGTTGTCGAAGTAGTCTCTTGTACGTTGCTCGGAGAGTCGCAAGTCGGTGGTGAGGTTGTCAATGCGTTCATTCATTTCTTGTTGCTCTTGATGCAAAGCTCATTGTGAACCAAAGAGATGGCTCTTTGTGACGTAGGAGGACATGTCGTCCTCTTGCTCGATGAAGAGTGGGTTGGTAGAAGTACTTGGCCTATCCAGCATTCCAAACAATTATGTGAGTGGGAGAAAGAGAAGAACTTATACCAAATGTACCATGACCGATGTTGAAGATGGATCAATGATCACTCAAATGTGGAGCAAGGAAATAGCACAATTGGTTCAAATTCTTGTCAGTTTCTCACACCTACACAAGTAAAAGCTTATGGTGGAGCTTGGTTAGGATGGTGGCACAAAATTTGATGCAACTGTTAGTAAGACTCAATAATGTTGAAAAAGATTCGCAAATTCGCAAATTTAACGAGTAGACCAATAGCAAGTATGGGTACACGGAAACACACACGCAAATAGATAGATGGGGTTGTGCAAACAAAAAATGAGCTCAAAATATGGACTCCACGGAAAATGCTCTTGTTGCACAACACTAGAGAGACGCTAGTACGATTGCACAATAGGCAGATACGAAACTTGTGCACAACCTACTAAGCAAAAATGCAACGACTTCTATCCCAAGTATGCTATATGTATGTTGTTCCGAATGATAAGATCCAAGATGATCGAGTATGAGAATCTTAATGTAGTATGATGTTATGGTTCTTGTTTAAAAGCTCTTTGCTTATCTTTTCTATTTTGCTTAAAAGCTTGTTCGGCTCTTTCTCTTTTGAGCTCTTTTCTCATGCAAAACTTCACGAACCAAGATAGCAATTGTGTATGCGATGAAAACTTTGAGACACAAGAGATGATGCACCACAATGATATAGTATGTATGCTATGTGAAGTATGATCACTAATGTGCACAAGTGACGTTGCCGGCAATACTCAAAGGCTAGTCTCGATGGGCAAGGTACGCAAAATTGGGCTATGGTGGGTATCAATGCAAAGGCAAAGAGTACACGAGGTGTCGTCGAGGTTACCGTCCTTGCTTACGGTTGATGGTGTCAAAATTGTTGAGTGGTTGTTGTCGATGACGAGTCCATGGCGAAGATGAGCGGCAGTGATGTCTATGTCGAACCGTTCATAGTTAGCCAAAACACCCTAGGAAACGATGAACTACAACTCAAAATCTCAAAACGAAATGTCGAACGTTGTTAGCGGGGAGTGGTTGGGTGGTTGGAATATGTCTCGGGTTTTGCGGAAGTTGGGTGGTGGTTGTCGAAGCGGGTATGCGGAGACGTAGGCGGCGGTGGTAAAAAACTTCAAAAATGCATTTTCGGCAGAGATAGCCGGATGATCCGGGCCAGGACCAGATGATCTCGGCGTTTCCGGATGATCCGGGTCTAGGTCCAGATGATCCGGGCAGGTCAACTGCGCACGGGAATGGCTCGGGATGAACTCGAAAATGGGGACAAATTCGAGGATTTCATGGATTTTGGATGGATTCCGAGGTGGAGATGGTGGGGAAAGGTTAGATCCACTTGCAACACAACAAATTCATGGATCAAAATCAACAAAACTTCATAATACCAGAAAATTACGAAAAAAATTGGGGCTATTTTTGGTGAGGAATTTTTGAAATTGGGACGAAATCAACAAAACTAGGCTAGAAAACAAAGGGGTAGGGGCTCCAAATTCGTGATCAACCTTGCTCTGATCCAAGATGATGTAGGGTGGAACCCTAAGGGGAGATCTTTCATGATTTGGAGGTGATCCCACGAAGAACACTAAGAACTCGAGGAAACACAAGAGAATCACTCACAACAACAAGAACGATCATACATATGCTAGACCCTCGAAACACAAAAGAGGTACACGATCCATGGTCAACAAGGGACGATACATAGGGTAACCTGTTTTTCTCCATGAGGAGGTCTTGAGTTCTTCCCGTTAGGGGTCTTGAATCCAAGTGGATCTTCTCCGTAGAGGCGTGGTCTCTCTCGATAGAGTAGATCCATATGGATGAGCAAAGCCCTATCTCAGTGAGTTAAACCTTTGCTAACCCTATAAAAGTGAAGGAGGAGTCGTTTATATAGGCAAAGGGGGCGAAGGGGTACATGGGCTTCGGCTCGACATGCACACACAGGTGGTGGTCCGGATGATCCGTATGGGCAGCCGGATGATCCGGGCTTCAGGGGCCCGGATGGTCCGGGAGGTAGTTCGGACGAGGCGAGGAGGCGGGCGGTGTCGTCGGCGTCCCGGATGTCCGGAGGTGGGGGATCTGGACGTCCGGCTGGGGTCCGGATGATCCGGGACATGTCCGGATGGTTCGACTTTGGGGTGCAGCTTTGGGTGCTCTCGGGTCGCCACTTATCCGGATCGTCCGGGATGGAGTCCGGATCATCCGGGACCTCGTTCGGATCGTCCGGCCAGCCAGGGACTTGGCTGATTTCTTCTCCGTCTTCACGCATGTCCTTCTTCGATCCGCCTTGCTCCTTAGCTTCTTCATGGCTAACTCCTTAGTACATGAGTATGCATAATGTCTTCATTTGAGGTAGTAGCCATGTCTCACGTGCATCGAAGTGGAATTGTGAGAGGAGAGACGTCACCTCGATTTCGAGAGCTCTTGCATGTGCTCGTGCCATGGGTCCACTAGGCACTTGGTGAGACGATGATATGTCCATGGGGATGACCTTGGGATGCTCCGCATCTCTTCTTCCCTTTGCGGCTGCATGATCCGACCCAACCCTCCGGCTGTGTGTCCTTCGTAGTAGTCCATAAGAACAACATGCTCATGAGGGCCGGGAAGAAGGTGGAAAACTTCTGGCACCGCTAGGTCTTCGTCGACACCCAGGGCATCAACAAGTGGTTGGAGCTACTGACCGCGCTGCCCAAACGGCCCGAGAGGTGGATCCACCAGAAGTTCTCCGACCCCCGGGCGGCCCCTATCCTGAGGAAGATGACCTTAGAAGTGCATGCCAGGGCGTTGACGTTGGCCATGCTCATGAAGGAGTTCATGAGGCAGGGCTTGGCTCTACTCCAGTCGCACACGCGCCCGATGTGGGAGCTCCAGGGCACAGACGATGACATCAAGTTGCGCCCGGGAAGCCTAACGGACGAGGAGCTGGACAAGACCATGAACACCCTGCTCGAGGGTGAGCCAGGAGACCTCCCAGAGGCCTACGCCCCGCTGTACCGCCATGCCGAGAGGGTGGCGCTGATCGCTACCATGCCTGTATTCAATGAGGTGGGGCTCGCGTTGCCCGAGCACCCCAACTCCTTGGTGCTAGTGTCCTCTGGGGACAGTGTTGGCGAAGAGGGCAAGGGGGACTCAGAGGTGACCGAGGATGACGTGGCGGAGATCCCTCCCTCATCACGAAGCGAGCTTCTCCGTGGCTTCGACGATGATGACGACGCCGAGGAGCCCTCGGCCGTGGAATCCCCGCACTCCACTGGGGTCCTCACGAGGTTAGGGGCCACTCCTCGGGCCCTGTGAAGCTCAAGCCAGGCGACTTCGAAGAAGAGTGGGGCAGCACCTCCTCCGAGGGGTGCCCCTCTCGCCGCCGGAGTGGACGCGGTTCTGCAGGTCGTGGCCCCTCAAGGCGACTCCTCCGCCTTGCCAAGCGGCAGTGTCACCCTGAGGCCGGGCGAAGAGCACCCCGCCAATTCCCCCAGCCTGACCAACGTTGCACCAAGGAAAAGCGGGGGTGTCCCAGCCCCGGCCAAGAAGGAGAAGATGAGGGCGTACATCGACCCCGACGAGTAAACACCTTACCTTGTTTTTGTTTAGCGCATATTTGTACCGTGCTCACAACGCTCCCCCCTGATGACCAGGATAGGCGTCGTGGTGAAGAAGAGGAAGGAAGGAGCCCGGACTCCGGAGGCGTCAACAGGTCCGCCTTGACGTGCGAGCAGCCCTCATGAAGGAAGCGTAGGCGACAACAAGGTTAATCCGGAGACCCCATACCTTTCCTCGCCAGCTTTCGCCTGGGAGGGGCACGGGAAGACTTGGTACCCAAATCTGGTAGGGTGGCGTGCGCCAGGCCTGGCCTGGCCGCAGCCCCCGTGTCCAGCCCCCTTGTGCGCACTTCCTGTGGGGAAGCTGCGCGATAGGACCGTACGAAGAGCCGATAGGCTATCCTGAGGTTAGTGCGGCCCCTAGGGTGGCCCTAGTTGTTTATTCGCCAGCGCGGAGCATGGTGCTTCCACTTTGGCGTGGGCAGAGCCGCTCCTCAGCCGTGTCATCCGCCAGCGCAGAGCATGAGGGTTCCACTGGTGCGTGGGCATAGTCGCTCCTCGCCCGTGTCATCCGCCAGCGGGGAGCATGGGGCTTCCACTGGTGCGTGGGTGGGAGATTCCTCTGGGGAGACTCCGGGGCATGTACAGCCCCGTTCGTATGCGTGGCTAGCACTACAGAATTGGAGGAGGTTTATCTGGGCACTCGTGAGCCAGCACGGGACTCACGAGGCCCTACCTCAAGGCGGGTTGCGCCTGATTTTTGCGGTGCAGGGCGCTCTTAAGACACCTGTGGGGCGATGGGGGGGGGCGTCCTGCGCCCAATGCCCTCTGGAGGTTATCGCATGAGAAGGCCGGACACCAATGACCCCAGGAGGTGACGTGAACGGGGCCGACCCGCCAGACATAGCTCAGCCATTAGTTTTATCAACGTTGTAGGGACGGACCCAAGCACAGACACTGTGCCAAGTCTTCTCATGCAACGATCCTATGGAAAAACAGCGGGTGCACGGCTCCCGCTATGCTGAAGCGCCGAACTATGGTTGTACGAACCCGGCCGCGTGCCCTTACTCGCCCACACGCGATTAGCTCATTAGAGAACAAGGCACCAAGGACCACTGGAGGGGACCCGTACGGGAGCTGGCCCGCGGGACATAGCTCGGTCGCTTGGATTTGTCAATGATGCAGGGACGGACCCGAGCACAGACATCGTGCCAGTCCTTAATCATGAGACGGTTCACGAGGGTGCAGCGACATCATAGTGATGAAGCACCGGGCATGTAGTTGAAATACTTGGAAAATCATAAAGGCAAGGCCAATTCCGATACATGTGCAAAAACGGTACAACTGCTGGGTCGAACCCTAGCAGCCTGAGGATGATGCAGCCCAAGGGGCGCCCTCAATTAAACAAACCAAAAGTCACCTGGCACTATCGTCGTAGGAGCGTCGGGGTAGCTGAAGATGTGCACTGCAGAGATCGCTCCTCACGAGCCGACTGGCTCCTGAGGCCCAAGAGGCTCAGGAGGTCCTGGGAGCTCGTAAGGGTCTGACACCTCCTCCGTCAGGACCACCTGGCGCCTGTCCTCGTGGGGTGCTATGGCACCTTGCGCGAAGCACTGGTACGAGGCGGCCATGTTCAGCAGAACAAACGGCATGCGGACATAGCTGCAGGGGTAGCCCCCACTCCGGCCGACGCGGGACGGCCAGAAGAGGTTCTGTAGGATCGAAAGTATGTCTAGAGGGGGTGATTAGACTACTTGACCAAATAAAAATCTAGCCTTTTCCCAGTTTTAAGTCTTGGCAGATTTTAGCAACTTAGAACAAGTCAACCAATCAACCTACACATGCAAGTCTAAGAGTATAGCAGCGGAATATAAAACATTGCATATGAAGGTAAAGGGAGGAGTTTGGAGGGAGCAAACGCAATGTAGACGTGGAGATTTTTTTCCTGTGGTTCCGATAGGTGGTGCTATCATACATCCACGTTGATGGAGACTTCAACCCACAAAGGGTAATGGTTGCACGAGTCCACGAAGGGTCCACGAAGAAGCAACCTTGTCTATCCCACCGTGGCCATCGCCCACGAAGGACTTGCCTCACTAGGATGGATCTTCACGAAGTAGGCGATCTCCTTGCCCGTACAAACTCCTTGGTTCAACTCCACAATCTTGACGGAGGCTCCCAAGTGACACCTAACCAATCTAGGAGACACCACTCTCCAAAAGGTAATAGATGGTGTGTTTATGATGAACTCCTTGCTCTTGTGCTTCAAATGATAGTCTCCCCAACACTCAACTCTCTCTCACAGATTTGGATTTGGTCGGAAGATGATTTGAGTGGAAAGCAACTTGGGGAAGGCTAGAGATCAAGATTCTTGTGGTTGGAATGGAATATCTTGGTCTCATCACATGAGTAGGTGGTTCTCTCTCAGAAAATGAATGTTGGAAGTGTAGGCCCGTTCTGATGGCTTTCTCCACGAGTGAAGAGGGGTATATATAGCCTCCACACAGAATCTAACCGTTACACACAATTTACCAAACTCGGTGGGACCGAATCACAAAACTCGGTCAGACCGATTTAGTTCAAAATGTGAACGTTAGGCCTTTCGGTGGGATCGACCTATCAACTCGGTGGGACCGATTTCATTAGGGTTAGGGCATAACTTAATATCGGTGAGACCGATCACATAAACTCGGTAGGACCGATTTCTGTAATAGGCAAACAGAGAGTTGGTCAGGAAACTCGGTGGGGACCAAATCGCTCATTTCGATAAGACCGAAATGTTACGAAAGGGAAATAGAGAGTTTGCATTGCGAACTCGGTGGGACCGATCGCTCATCTCGGTTAGACCAAAACATTACAAAGGGAAATAGAGAGTTTGCAATCCCATCTCGGTGAGACCGAGATCCCTATCGGTGAGACCGAAGTGACTAGGGTTTCTAGCAGTGGCTATGTCAAATAAACTCGGTGGCGCCAGATAGATCAAATCGGTAGGGCCCAGTTTGACGTTTGGTTTGGGACATATGTGGATATGAGAAAGTGGTTGAGGGTTTTGGGAGCATATCACTAAGCATTTTGAGCAAGCAAGCCATTAAGCAACACCTCATCGCCTTTTAATAGTATTGGCTTTCCCTATGGACTCAATGTGATCTGGATCACTAAAATGAAAATGTAGAGCCTTGAGCTTGAGCCAATATGTGTCCTTAGCATTTTGAGGGGTCCACATTCCTAATCCATGCCATGGCAATCATTGAACTTTCTGAAATGATCATCTTGAAATAGCATTAGTTCAGTGAGCTATATGTTGTTAGTAATTACCAAAACCACCCAGGGATAGTTGCACTTTCAATCTCCCCCTTTTTGGTAATTTATGATAACATATAGATCAAAGCTTCGACAAATGATAATAAGATTGAAATACATCGTTGCTTTAAGAAGTATGTCATAAGCAAGAGCTCCCCATAAATTTGTGCATTATTTAAAATTTGCTTTTGAATGCAAAACATGCACTAATCACCAAGCAAAGTGAATGTTCATATATGGGATATAAAAGATAATATCATCCAAGCAAACATTAAAGTAGAATATGATCAAACACATGATCATACAAGTATCTCACACACAGACATAAAGAGTATCAAACGAGCACACACAGAAGTATCAAGCAAATAGCAAGAGAGACAAAGAAGCAAAACACTCTCTCTCAAAGCCTATGATCTATACATTTCTCCCCCTTTGGCAACAAGCTACCAAAAAATTGAAAATGCATAGTGCTATGCGTCTCTCTAGGCTTGGTCTTCGGGAGGTGGTGTAGAGAGAACTCCAAGGATGAAGGCATCAGTAGATGTTGTTGGAGCTGGTGGAGTGGCACCTGGAGGTCGCACTGAAGCTGTTGCTGCTGGTGCTTGTAACACCCATGATGCGGCTATATCTCCGAGGTGTCGAGGCACGACTTAGAGGCATAACCGCATTGTGGTTTTGTCGAAGAAGGGTCATCTTCACGCAATCCCATGTAATGAACAAGAAAGGGATAAATAGAGGGTTGGCTTACAATCGCCACATCACACAATGAACATATAATTCATATATCATTCAGAGTACACACATAGTCCGACTACGGACAAAGAAATGAAAAGAAGATAACCCCAAATGTTAGATCCCCGATCGTCCCAACTAGGCTCCACTACTGATCATCAGGAAACGAAACATAGTAATGACCAAGGTCCTCGTCGAACTCCCACTTGAGTTCGGTAGCATCACCTGCACTGGCATCATCGGCACCTGCAACTGTTTTGGTAGTATCTGTGAGTCATGAGGACTCAGCAATCCCAAAACCCGCAAGATCAAGACTATTTAAGCTTATGGGTAGGATGTGGTAATGAGGTGGAGTTGCAGCAAGCGCTAAGCAAATATGGTGGCTAACATACGCAAATAAGAGTAAGATGAGAAACTACGCAACTGTCGTGAAACTACAAGTGATCAAGAAGTGATCCTGAAACTGCTTACGTTCATATATAACCCAAACAGTGTTCACTTCCTGGACTCCGCCGAAAAGAGACCATCACGACTACACACGCGGTTGATGCTTTTTAATTAAGTCAAGTGTCAAGTTCTCTACAACCGGATATTAACAAATTCCCATCTGCCACATAACCGCGGGTACGGCTCTCAAAAGTTTATACCCTGCAGGGGTGTCCCAACTTAGCCCATCACAAGCTCTCACGGTCAACAAAGGATATTACTTCTCCCGGAAAGACACGATCAGTCTCGAAATCCCGGTTACAAGACATTTCGACAATGGTAAAACAAGTCCAGCAAGACCTCCCGATGCATCGACCTAGCCTGATAGGAGGCGCGCGGTCTCGTTCTCAGGGTACACCGGATGGTCAGCCTACAGGTATATACCAAATACCTCGACTTTCCTCGAGGCGGCCCCGCAGTCTGCCCGGTTTGGAACAACACTCAAAGGAGCACTGGACCGGGGGGTTAAAATAAGATGACCCTCGGGTCTGCAGAACCCAAGGGAAAAGGCTCAGGTTGTTAGGCAAATGTAAAACCAAGGTTGGGCCTTGCTGGAGAAGTTTTATTCAAAGTGAACTGTCAAGGGGGTCCCATAACCCCAACCACGTAAGGAACGCAAAATCAAGGAACATAACACTAGTGTGACGGAAACTAAGGCGGCAAGAGTGGAACAAAACACCAGGCATAAGGCCAAGCCTTCCACCCTTTACCAAGTATATAGATGCATTAATTAAAATAAGAGATATTGTGATATCCCAACATAAACATGTTCCAACATGGAGCAATCTTCAACTTCACCTGCAACTAACAACGCTGTAAGAGGGGATGAGCAAAAGCGGTAACATGGCCAAACAACGGTTTGCTAGGAAGGTGGGTTAGAGGCTTGTTATGGCAATGTGGGAGGCATGATAAACAAGTGGTAGGTAGCGCGACATAGCGATATAACAAACAACTAGCAAGCAAAGATCGAAGTGATACCGAGGGTAATGGTCATCTTGCCTGAAATCCCGCTAGGATGAAGACCAAGTCCAAGAAGTAGACGAAGCAACGTAGTCGAACAGATCCTCACAATCGCAACGTAACCGGAACTATCGAGAAGAAGCACAACCGGAAAGAAGCAAACAACATGGTGAACAACCATCACATAAACATGACATGATGCACAAACACGTATGATGCATGTCCGGTTTAATGAGGCATGGCATGGCAAAGTGCACAAACAATACTATAAATTAAGTGGAGCTCAATATGCAACGAGTTGCATATTGACGAAACACCACATCAATTATTTAGTTCTCTCTCGGTTATGTACCCAACAATATTAAATGTTATTAAGCATGGCAAGGGGTGAAGCATATGAAACTACCTATCTAGGCAAGTTTAAATGAGGCCAGAACAACAAACAACAATTTCGGAAAATCCCCATTTGCATATTTTGAATTTGCTACTGTTCTACCCTAAACCATATTTTAATGTTGTTAAACAGTGAAACAAAGTGCATCAAGTTACTCTATGCATTATTCCACCCATTTACATATAATTTTTATTAAATTCGGAGCTACGGCTAATTAGTTATGAAATAAATCATTTTAACATGGCATTTATGCAAGATTAAATAAACAACAAGTTTAAACATTTTAAACATGGATGAGAGTTCGGAAATATGAAACTAGATGAAATTCTAAGCACTTTTCATATTTGAAGTTTTTTAACATATGGTGCATGGTTATTTAGTTATTAAATGCATGAATAGCAAGGGTTTTTCTGCAAACCTGTAAATCCTGGGATAATGACTAAATTCGCAGAGACTGGAAAAAAACATCCACGGTCGAAACAGAACTTAATTAGGATGGGGAAGCTACTCACATCGGGCCTTGGCTGAAGCAGGCCGGCTGGGCTGGTTGGATCGAATGAGGGGAGGGGGCGCGGTCAACGATCGAACAACTCGAGGCAGAGGCAGGGGCGTCCTACTCCTGTTCGATGCAGAAGCAAAGGAAGAAGGCGCTGCGCCGCAGAAGCTTGGCGGACGGAGGCGAGTGGCACTGGGCGTCAGGAGGTGCGGGGAAGGCCGGGACGGTCCCGATCTGGGAGGACCCGAGGCGGACGAGCGGTTCCTGGTGGTGGTTGAGCATCGGGCGGCGATGGAGCTCCATGTGCCCTTGTGTTCCCTGCGAGATAGAGGAAGCAGGGAGATGAGAGGGACAGAGAGAGAAAGTGAAGGGAAGGGAGAAGAGCCAAGGGCGCGGGGTGAGGGGGCCAGCCTGGAGCTGCTGCTGCAGTGGCGCTCGACGGCGGCGGAAGGGTGGCTGTGCTCCGGTGGTTTGGACGCCGGTGACGTGACGACGGGCGAGGACGATGGGGGACGAGGTAGGGCTCGGGGTGGGGAGGAGAAGCCCTCCTGCTCGAGGGGCTTGGCCTCGGGCGCGATGGGGCAGCAGCGAGGCCTCTGGTTGCCGGTGGTGTGAGGGGAGAAGGCCGAGCGCTTCGGCTTGGGGCCTCGGGCAGCTTCACGATCCAAGGGGATCGAGGGGAGGAGAGGTAGGCTTCGGGCGCCTGGGGAAGAAGGAGCGGAGGAGCTCGCGAGGTCGCTGTTGCGGGTAGGAGGGGCGGCGGAAATCAAGGGAGATGGTCGGAGCAAGGTGGATCAAAGGGGGTGCTGGTTGGCCTGGTGCTGAAAACGAGGGACGGAGAGAGTGGATGCGGGTTGGATCCCGAGGAAGAGGAGTGGCGGCGCGAGCAGGGGAATAGGGTTAGGCTAGGGTATGATCTGATTTAGATAGGTAGGGTGGCTAGACTATGGGCTAAAAGGACCCTTCGATTTAGATCGGACGGTCGAGATAATTAGGTTAGGGGAGTCCAATGGAGAAACAAATATATTTTAGGAATGTTTGGGGATGATCCGGATCCATCGGTAACGACAGCCCGGTTCGGGTTCGGAGCAGTTTTTCTGACGCGCGCGAGAGGGGGTATGTGCACTGTGCAAAGAGGGGTTAGGCGGATGAGGTCAAGTGTGTGGTTGGACTGGGAATGGTCAAGGAAGACAAACGGTCTGATGACATGCCACGGAGACAAGGAGAAGCGGCAACTACGAACGACTACGAGTTTTTTGGAAACATGCGGATGCAATGCATATGATGAAATGATGAATGCAACAAACAAATAATAAAACACACGGCGACAACAAAATAGCTGGAATACTTCTGGAGCGTCGGTCTTGGGGCGTCACAACTCTCCTCCACTTACAAGAGATCTCGCCCCGAGATCTAAGGATGGCACCGGAGAGAAACGGAAGGGGAAGAGGTAAAATAAAGTTGCTTCTTCCACAAACGAGTGAAACCACGAACCTTGAGAGGTTGGACAACTTGAAAGAATGAATACAACGGAGATGAACAAGATTGCAAACATCCCGTTAGCAAAGAGAAACAAGGAACATTACGAGAACCTTGTAGGTTGAAAGACATGAAACAAGAGCTTAACGAACCAAAGAGAATATGCCACTACACCGGTTGGAACGAGATATACAAGGAACAAGAAAGAACAATTTCTGCAGCACTCCGGTTGACAAGAGGAGCAAAACTAGATAAGATGAAAAGAACTTGAAGAGATGACACAACACTACAGTTAAATGGATAATCAAAGGAAAGAACATGATCTTGGCAAAACGAGATGATGGGTGAAGAGAGCAACATCACAATGCCTCCGGAAGAAAGAATAGAACATAGATCATTGGAATAACAGAATGGAGAAGAAAATGCCAACTTCTGCCACAAATGAGCTTGGAAAGCACCCTTCCAAGAAGGTTATAATGGAGTTGTTGGAAGATCAATACGAAAGGATATGATCGTCGTGGGCTTATGGAAACATCTCAAAACTTGAGGTGAAATTCCGCCACTAACAAAAACAATTGCTTGCTTGAGATCAACGAAAAAATGAAAACTCTTTCACCGAGAAGAGAAGGGGAAACTTGGATCATTGATGGGCACCATAATAGCAACATTCCTTAGGGAAGGCTTTAAGTGAAATCTATATCAAGATAACACCAACGAAGAAATTATTGGGTTGAAAAGATCACGTGAACGAATTGACAATGAATGGTTTAAAAATATGTCACTCTTGAAAACTTGTGAATCATGAAACACGAAGGGAAATTATCAAGAATGACATAACACCACCTCAAAATATAAGGTAGGAAGAATTGCACATCGGATGCAACATGAAGAATGCTTGAACTCCCCAAAGCAAAACATGTGTTGGGCACCATGTTTATTTTAGAGTATAGCTTGGCGGATCTTAGCTTCGAGAGAAATCTTGAAGAACAATTGAGGAATGAAAGGGACCCTTGACGAACCACCATGTTGAGCCTTCGTGAGAACTCCGGTAAAATCCTTGCAATGATTTAGATGGAGCTACCAAATGAGAAAACTTTCAACTCCGGACAAGAAAGATGAAACACTTGGAATTGTGAATTCATTCCTCATGAACAAACTCCAAAAGAAAGAATTAATTCATCTTGATGAAAACAAGAATAAGAATTACGCTATGCCTATCCTTCATCAAATTGAAGTGATGAGAAGCAACAGATATGGCATACTACTTATTCTTCTTGAATAGGATTGGAGATAGATATAGTGGAACTCATGGACCACCGGTAGGATTATGAGAGAACAAGTGAATTGATATGATAACAAGAGAAGAAGAATCTTGAATGGACCACCGTAAGAATTGAAAATGAAAGTAGCAAAGGCACAATTCACCGGGAAGAGTTGGGAAACGAATGAAGATACTTGAGGGAATTTAGATACATGAGAACGAATAGATCATGAACTGATTAGAGGATATTTGAATGATGCACCGACCGGTAGAATTGGGGAATGAGAGTTGAATCTTGAGAACAAATAAATCTTCTGAAATGATGGCCTCCGGAGAATCAAATTGAAAAGACTCCTGAAATGCTTCGGATGGGTATGAAAAGAGTTCTCACAATCGAGAACAATTATGAGGATGACATGAAGTTAGATCCATGAATCTTCAAGAGAACGGATATGATTTGGAGGAAACTCTTCTTCGGTCTTCAACGTTGAGAATGATGATGAGAAACACCACCAAAATTATTGAGATGCTCTGGAACAATGAAAAATATTAATGTTGAACCGAAGATGAAAAGAATTTGAAAGCGATCTCAGAGAAGGCAATTGACTGATGAAAATTCATTCTTACGTCAAACTATGAAAAGAATTTGAGAATAGCTCCGAAAAAATTAGAAGAGTTAGGTAAGATCCTGGGAAAAGACCTGTGGGTTAGGGCCCACTCAAAAGATACACCGTTGAAAAGATTGCTTGAAAAGAGAGATTGCGCCGGTTGAATAAATGGCTCAAAAGATATAACAACCTCGAGATATCTTGAACGGATTAGGAATGAAAACACGAATCTCCTGAGATATCTTCAGTACTCCAGAAGATATGAAAGGCGAGAATTGGATGATTAAGAGGTGCACCGGCATGAGAAAACATTTGAAACGAGGAAAGGGGTATGATCAACACCAAAAGCTTGAATTTAGCCCATCGAAGTAGAAAGAACGAAGAATGATAAACTTGTAGAGCATCTTCATGAGAACCACCGGGTAAGAACATTGATTGAAAAGAATGAAGAGACTTCGCATGAATAAAATCGATACTTGATTAAGAAATATGATTCCTTGAAGGAAAAGGATGGGAGGGCGGGAAAAACAAAGGCAACTTGGGGCAGATGGAATGTATACCGTTGAGAAAAAACTTAGAATTGATCTTGCGAATGTTGGAATGATCGGATGCACTTGAAGAGAAGCATGCTGGTTGGAAAAGAATTGACATGAAAACCTCAGTGATCAAGAAGGATTAGCACTCCCATAGAAATATGAGAACACCGTTTAGAAAGGTATGGAATCAACACTTGACATCGAAGCAACTCGAATACCATAACCAAAACAAAACAAAGGATTTGGCTTGCAGAGTAAGGCGGAACAAATACATATGATAGAGATTTAACTAATCCCATATCATGCATCTGTCGGAAATATATTCTAGGAGCTAATTGAATTCCCACCTATAAACTCCCGAAACTTTCTGGTTATGCAATCTAGTGTTGGGGATACAGGGGAAGCAATATATTTCACTCAACTAAACAATCCCTACATCCAGCTGTATCCATCCGTCAACACATAAACAAGAAAACTCCGGAAATCGTGTACCACAACCTTTGAAAAGCATCCTTTATACAAGCTATGACAATACTCCCGAACTTCCACCCCAGTACTGGGTGGCGTCGAGGTTATCTCACCACTAACTGCATAAAAGAGATTCTCGATGTCGGCAAAACTCAGGTATTCCAGAACTTCAACGATAAAATTGTGACGACAACACCTTGGAGCTCAACTCCGCGGGACACTGCCACAACCCCTAAATGTTAGGAGGCACCAAGAACAATGTTCTCGTCACAAGAATATCCGAACGATCCCAAGATACCCGCGTGATCCTAAATTTTTTTAGTGAAATTTGAGGAGAGGAAAGACAAAACATCTACGTCGGGAGGCCTCACCAGAGCGACGAAGGGACTGAGGAGTAAATAGAATCCTACTCTCCGATATATATAATCCTAAGACTAAAAACATTTTGTTCTAGACTCAACAACGTCAGCGATTCGATCAAGCAGGGGGCTCCTAAGTCGGGGATGGCTCTGATTACCAACTTGTAACGCCCACGATGCGGCAATATCTCCCACCTGTCGAGGCACGACTTAGAGGCATAACCGCATTGTGGTTTTGTCGCAAGAAGGGTCATTTTCACACAATCCCATGTAATGAACAAGGGATAAATAGAGGGTTGGCTTACAATCGCCACGTGATACGTATCCAATGTATCTATAATTTTTTATTGTTCCATGCTATTATATTATCCATCTAGGATGTTTTATATGCATTTATATGCTATTTTATATGATTTTTGGGACTAACCTATTAACCTAGAGCCCAGTGCCAGTTTCTGTTTTTTTCTTGTTATTGAGTTTTACAGAAAAGGAATACCAAACGGAGCCCAATTTACGTGCCAATTTTTGATGATTTTTATGGACCAAAAGAAGCCCCCGGAGTAAAAGAGTTGGGCCAGAAGAGTCCCGAGCCGCCCACGAGGGTGGAGGGCGCGCCCTACCCCCTGGGCTCGCCCCCCTATCTCGCGGATGACTCGGAGACCCCCCTGACGTGAGACCGACGCCAAAAATTCCGATAAATACAGAAACCCCCAGAAAGAAACCTAGATCGGGAGTTCCACCGCCGCAAGACTCTGTAGCTACCAAAAACCAATCGGGACCCTGTTCCGGCACCCTGCCGGAGGGGGGATCCCTTACCGGTGGCCATCTTCTCATCCCGGCGCTCTCCATGATGAGGAGGGAGTAGTTCACCCTCGGGGCTGAGGGTATGTACCAGTAGCTATGTGTTTGATCTCTCTCTCTCTCTTGTGTTCTTGATTTGGCATGATCTTGATGTGTCGCGAGCTATGCTATTATAGTTGGATCTTATGATGTTTCTCCCCCTCTACTCTCTTGTAATGGATTGAGTTTTCCCTTTGAAGTTCTCTTATCGGATTGAGTCTTTAAGGATTTGAGAACACTATGTCTTGCATGTACTTATCTGTGGTGACAATGGGATATTCATGTGATCTACTTGATGTATGTTTTGGTGATCAACTTGCGGGTTCCGTGACTTTGGGAATCTATGCATAGGGGTTGGCACACATTTTCATCTTGACTCTCCGATAGAAACTTCGGGGCACTCTTTGAAGTTCTTTGTGTTGCTTGAATAGATGAATCTGAGATTGTGTGATGCATATCATATAACCATGCCCACGGATACTTGAGGTGACATTGGAGTATCTAGGTGACATTAGGGTTTTGGTTGATTTGTGTCTTAAGGTGTTATTCTAGTATGAACTCTATGATAGATGGAACGGAAAGAATAGCTTCATGTTATTTTACTACGGACTCTTGAATAAATCGATTAGAAAGGATAACTTTGAAGTGGTTTCGTACCCTACAATAATCTCTTCGTTTGTTCTCTTCTATTAGTGACTTTGGAGTGACTCTTTGTTGCATGTTGAGGATAATTATATGATCCAAATATGTTATTATTGTTGAGAGAACTTGCATTAGTGAAAGCATGAACCCTAGGCCTTGTTTCCTAGCATTGCAATACCGCTTTCGCTCACTTTTATCATTAGTTACCTTGCTGTTTTTATATTTTCATATTACAAAGACCTATATGTACCATCCATATTGCACTTGTATCACCATTTCTTCGCCGAACTAGTGCAACTATACAATTTACCATTGTATTGGGTGTGTTGGGGACACAAGAGACTCTTTGTTATTTGGTTGCAGGGTTGTTTGAGAGAGACCATCTTCATCCTACGCCTCCCACGGATTGATAAACCTTAGGTCCTCCACTTGATGGAAATTTGCAACTGTCCTACAAACCTCTGCACTTGGAGGCCCAACAACATCTACAAGAAGAAGGTTGTGTAGTAGACATCACCACGTCACACAATGAACATATAATTCATATATCATTCAGAGTACACACATAGTCCGACTACAGACAAACAAATGAAAAGAAGATAGCCCCAAATGCTAGATCCCCGATCGTCCCAACTGGGCTCCACTACTGATCATCAGGAAACGAAACATAGTAACAACCAAGGTCCTCGTCTAACTCCCACTTGAGTTTGGTAGCATCACCTGCACTGGCATCATCGGCACCTGCAACTGTTTTGGTAGTATCTGTGAGTCACGAGGACAAAGCAATCTCAAAACCGCCGAGATCAAGACTATTTAAGCTTATGGGTAGGATGTGGTAATGAGGTGGAGTTGCAGCGAGCGCTAAGCAAATATGGTGGCTAACATACGCAAATAAGAGTAAGATGAGAAACTACGCAACGGTCGTGAAACTACAAGTGATCAAGAAGTGATCCTGAAACTACTTACGTTCATACATAACCCAAACCGTGTTCACTTCCTGGACTCCGCCGAAAAGAGACCATCATGGCTACACATGCGGTTGATGCATTTTAATTAAGTCAAGTGTCAAGTTCTCTACAACCGGATATTAACAAATTCCCATCTACCACATAACCATGGGCACGGCTCTCGAAAGTTTATACCCTACAGGGGTGTCCCAACTTAGCCCATCACAAGCTCTCATGATCAATGAAGGATATTCCTTCTCCCGGAAAGACCCGATCAGTCTCGGAATCCCGGTTACAAGACATTTCGACAATGGTAAAACAAGTCCAGCAAGACCTCCAGATGCACCAACCTAGCCTGATAGGAGCTGCGCGGTCTTGTTCTCAGGGCACACCGGATGGGTCAGCCTACAGGTATATACCAAATACCTCGAGTTTCCCTAAGGCGGCCCCGCAGTCTGCCCGGTTTGTACCAACACTCAGAGGAGCACTGGCCCGGGGTGGTTAAATAAGATGACCCTCGGGTCTGCAGAACCCAAGGGAAAAGGCTCAGGTTGTTAGGCAAATGTAAAACCAAGGTTGGGCCTTGCTGGAGGAGTTTTATTCAAAGTGAACTGTCAAGGGGGTCCCATAACCCCAACCGCGTAAGGAACGCAAAATCAAGGAACATAACACCGGTATGAAGGAAACTAAGGCGGCAAGAGTGGAACAAAACACCAGGAATAAGGCCGACACTTCCACCCTTTACCAAGTATATAGATGCATTAAATAAAATAAGAGATATTGTGATATCCCAACATAAACATGTTCCAACATGGAGCAATCTTCAACTTCACCTTCAACTAACAATGCTGTAAGAGGGGCTGAGCAAAAGCGGTAACATAGCCAAACAACGGTTTGCTAGGAAGGTGGGTTAGAGGCTTGATATGGCAATGTGGGAGGCACGATAAACAAGTGGTAGGTAGCGCGACATAGCGATAGAACGAACAAATAGCAAGCAAAGATTGAAGTGATATCAAGGGTAATGGTCATCTTGCCTGAAATCCCGCTAGGATGAAGACCAAGTCCAAGAAGTAGACGAAGCAATGTAGTCGAACGGATCCTCACAATCGCAACGTAACCGGAACTATCGAGAAGAAGCACAACCGGAAAGAAGCAAACAACATGGTAAACAACCATCATATAAACATGACATGATGCACAAACAAGTATGATGCATGTCCAGTTTAATGAGGCATGGCATGGCAAAGTGCACAAACAATACTACAAATTAAGTGGAGCTCAATATGCAACGAGTTGCATATTGATGAAACACCACATCAATTATTTAGTTCTCTCTCGGTTATGTACCCAACAATATTAAATGTTATTAAGCATGGCAAGGGGTGAAGCATATGAAACTACCTATCTAGGCAAGTTTAAATAAGGCCGGAACAACAAACAACAATTCCGGATAATCCCCATGTGCATATTTTGATTTTGCTACTGTTCTGCCCTAAACCATATTTTAATGTTGTTAAACAGTGAAACAAAGTGCATCAAGTTACTCTATGCATTATTCCACCCCATTTACATATAACGTTTATTAAATTTGGAGCTACGGTTAATTAGTTATGAGATAAATCATTTTAACATGGCATTTATGCAAGATTCAACAAATAGCAAGTTTGAACATTTTAAACATGGATGAGAGTTGGAAAATATGAAACTAGATGAAATTCTAAGCACTTTTCATATTTGAAGTTTTTAACATATGGTGTATGGTTATTTAGTTACTAAATGCATGAACAGCAAGGGTTTTTCTGCAAAACTGTAAATCCTGGGATAATGACTAAATTCGCAGAGACTGGAAAAAAACATCCACGGGCCGAAATAGAACTGAATTGGGTTGGGGAAGTTGCTCACATCGGGCCTTGGCTGAAGCAGGCCGGCTGGGCTGGTTGGATCGAACGAGGGGAGGGGGCGCGGTCAACGCTCGAAGGACTTGAGGCAGAGGCAGGAGCGTCCTCCTCCTGCTCGATGCAGAAGCAGAGGAAGAAGGTGCCGCACCGCAAAAGCTTATCGGACGGAGGCGAGCGGCGCTGGGTGTCAGGAGGTGCGGGTAAGGCCGGGACGGTCCCGAACCCGAGGCGGACGAGTGGTTCCTCGTGGTGGCTTGAGCATCGGGCGGCCATGGAGCTCCATGTGCCCCTGTGTTCCCTGCGAGAGAGAGGAAGCAGGGAGATGAGAGGGAGAGAGAGAAAGCGAAGGGAAGGGAGAAGAGACAAGGGCGTGGGGTGAGTGGGCCGGCCTGGAGCTGCTGCTGCGGTGGCGCTCGACGGCGGCGGAAGGGCGGCTGCGCTCCGGTGGTTTGGACGCCGGTGACGTGATGACGGGTGAGGACGATGGGGGACGAGGCATGGCTGTGGCAGGAGAAGCCCTCCTGCTCGAGGGGCCTGGCCTCGGGCGCAATAGGGCGGCAGCGAGGCCTCTGATTGCCGGCGGTGTGAGCATCAACTTGAATATGTGCCTGTGCCCATCTTGGAGTTGATGAGCACCTGAATATGTGGAGCATACCCACAAGATCTCTTCTGATCTATAGCTGTCCTCTTGATTGTCTCAACAATCAGACTCGTGACCTTGAATTTCTGAAGAACATCAAATATTTGTAGAAAGTTGATTGAATGTCCTCGGATCATCTTGTGATCTCCAGATTTGGGCAACAATGTACACCTCAAGATTGTGTTGATTGTAGCTAAACCAGACAACAAGTAGTGTACAGATCCAAATCTATGTGTATCCAATGCTTTGTCTGGGATCCCTTCATACATGTTTGCCATAGAGTTGTGGTCTCTCTTCTTCTTGGCATAGACATCCGAATCATCCTCATGCTCTTCACGGGCTTTGATCAACTTGGCCCACTCTTCAACAGTTGACTGGTACCTTGTACCCTCAAACATCCATACAATTCTACCATCTAGATAGAAATGAGTTCTAGAATAGAACCGCATAATGAGCTCATCATTCCATTTGGTAAGCTTCTGTCCCACAAACTTGCCAACTCCACATGCTTTGAAGCTTTCATGTACTCCTGGAAAATAGTCTTCATTTTCATCAATGAATTCCCATTCAACCCACTTCATATCACAGACTATAGGCTTCTTGTCCAACAATATGGTTTCATAGAAATCTTGTTGTTCTTTGGTGTGGAACCTGTAGTCCACAGTAGTCTTCCTACTCACAGCATATGGATCAGACTATCTCCAAGCTCTCAGACCTGCATCCTTCCTGATGCTCATATCCTCTGCCATTGGATGGCTGTCATTGTGATCTGGAATCTTTGGTTTAAGCTTCCTTAGCACTTGAGCTTCAGCATCTTCTTCTTCCATCTCAGGCACCGGGGCCTTGTTCTTCTCTTCAGCTAGGATGTTCCTAGTGCTCCTCTTGGGCTTTGAAGTCTTCTGAGCTTGAACAGTAGATTTGGGGGCAGTCTTGGGCTTTGAAGGGGTAGCCCCCGACTTAATAGAATCCCCCATCAGCTTTTGAGACTTGGGTGCTGGTGCAGCATCCTCTTTGTGACACCCAAGTTTTTATTTGGATTTTTCAAAAGATTTTATTTGACTTGAGGGGAGTGATTTAAATTTTTCTTCAAGAGAACTCTCCCTCTCATATATTTTTCTTTATGGCAAAAGTTTTGTTTGGATTCACCCAAGATCTGCCTTTGGTCTTGGAAGTTCTTGCTTTTCATTTGGACTCAAGACAAAATATTTTTCATTTGGGAAAATAACTTTTGAAAATATTTTTGAATTTGCACTATGGCTTTTGGAAAGTCCTTTGCCACTTTCAACAATTCCTTCTTGCCATGGCATTAGTGCAAATCCTCTCTCCTAACCACTTCCTCACCTTTGGATCATGATTTGCATCAAATCCAGCAAGTTGAACCTCCCCATGTGATTATTTCCATTCAAATTCTATTCAAATAAATTTCTGCCTTCTTTTCTAGCACTTGGAGATTTACAAAGGAACTCCACTTTCTGTCTTAATTTTTGCCACCAAACCTTTTTCCCCTCCTAGTCCTTTGAACCCTCAACCTAGAACCATGAAGATCCACTGGTCTTCAGTTCAAAATTTTCAAACTACACCTGCTGCAAGTTTGGACCAGATTTGACAAATTTGGTGAAATTCATTCAAAACCTTCTCCAAATATTCCAAGTAAAATCAGGCTGCCCCTGGGTGCTTTGAGTGGTCATCTCACCAAGTTACAGCTCCAGAAAAATTTATCTCATAGCCAAAACCTTCTGTCGAACACCTGCAGTGCACTGTCTATGTCAAGTTCAGAAAGTTCAGAGAACACTGGAGTGGCTTGCTATCGTTTTCTTCAGAGAAGGGCATCGATCTCGCCAGTACCACTGCGTCGCCTTGCTCCTCGTCCCCGCCCTCTTGTTCCTGCACCGCACGAACGCCTGGCGCCTTGCGGGCGTTGGCGACGAGCAGCAGAAGGTGCGCCGCCCCGTGACCGACGCCGGCGGCGGCTTTGCGGGCGCCAGCGGGAGACATGGCGCCGACGACGCCACCCAGTGCCGCCCAAACCACCGGAGCCCGCCGCGTGGCCTTCCACTCCCCCGAATACGCTGCCGCTCTCGTCGTGAACCGCAGGGCGCGGAGCGCGCTCTCTGCCGCCGTTGAGCCCGTGCGGTCACCTCACCGTGGACCGACGCCATTACGCCAAGACCATCTCCGTTTAGCTGTGAAACGACTCCAGTAACCTCCACTGATGCTGCCTGGCCGCTCAAACCACCTGCTAATCCACTGCTCCGCCGTAATCGCTCGCCGGAGATTCTCCGTTCACGGCCACCCCGTCGATCTGCCTATAAGTAGAGGCCCCGAGCTTCAACTCGAGCACCCACCATCCCTGCACTCCCCCTAGAGCAAGCCTAGCCACTGGTAGAGCCCCGAGGAGGTCTCCTTCCTCGACTCCGGCCGCCGCGACCCACCACGGGATCCAGCCCGATTCGCCCCCGTGTGCGCTCCTCCGCCTCCATTCTCTTGCCAGTAGCTTCACCTTGCATCACTCGTTCTGACCCGCGCCTCAATTCGTAGTTTGCAGCCCTCCACCGGAGTTCCCCATCCTCACCCGAGCCGCCGTCCGCCGGAGATAGTGTCGCCGTCGACGTGGTGCTCCCCGTTGGACGAGTCCACCACCCACCGACGCGGAAGAAGACGCTGAAGCTCTTGGTACCCTCCGTTTCTCCTAACTCGCCGTGGTTCGACGCCGGCGTCCACCCCAGTCTTCGGGCGCCGGCGAGCTTTTCAAACCTGACATGTGGACCCCGCGTGTCAGCCTCTGTTCTTTTATTCGCGAACCGTTTTCTGTTGGCGCCTTTGGGCAAAATACGTTTTCTCCTTTGCGCTTGCGCATTCCCAACCGAAGCGTTTTCTGTTTTCTTAGTTAAAACCCTGGAACTTTTCTGTTTCATTACAGATAAGTCCCTGGACAGAAACCTTTATAACTTTTTAATAAAAAGGGATTTTTGAGTGATTCTTTTGCTGAAAATCTTCAAATTTTGTCTAGTTTTTTATGGGATTTATTTGAAAATTATTTGGAAAAGTTTCTGTGCAAGTGTTGGTTTTCACGTTAGTATCCGTTTCGTGATTGCCGTAGGTTCCGGGAGAGGTGATGGAGCCGCGAACTTCGCAGAGCTAGACTCCGACTTCTCCGAACCAGGCAAGCATGTTTTGAACATTTGATATGACAGGTGTTTTACATGTTCACGTGGTACTGTTGTAGCATACCAGCCTTGCGTCATCCGACTTTCCCCGACGTTAACGTGGTTGGAGCCACGTTATCGTTCTTTTCCCACATGTTCCAAAGTTGCGATGATCTCTGATGAGAGATGGCTTAATCATGCGGTGACATGAAGGGCAGCAAGGTGGTACTGTTGTAGCATACCAGCCTTGCGTCATCCGACTTTCTCCGACGTTAACATGGTTGGAGCCACGTTACCGTTCTTTCCCCTTTCCATGCTACCACATGTCTCATTGCCAGGATGCGGTTTAGTAAGTTGGTAACCTCTTTCCGTGTACACACCAAACAGAGAGGTCGGGATGATGGTACCTTGGCCCGGGATTAAAGCCAGTCATCCGGTCAGGGGGCATGGGTGTTTCCGGTTGGGACCGAGAGGGGGGCACCCCCTTAGAGCGCGCGTATAGAAATTTGATCCCATGCTACACGAGGTTGTAGCCTCCCCGTCTCAAGGTTTTTCTTGAACGTCGCCGAGGGTGATCCCTGGCTTCGGATGGTTGAATTGGGTGTGTACTGGTTAGACGTGTTTCTTCCAAAACACCGTAGACGGAACTAGTCCCCGTGACTACTGAAATCCGTTGGCTGTGGTTAAGTACAAACTCTGCAGAGTCAATTCTTTCCAAATCATCGTATCCATGATCAGTAGTGTAAACATTATATCCATATCTATCCGTGTGAAAAACTTGTCCCCGGCGAACAAGCTCTAGTGGTAAATCCAGTTTTATTGTTACTCCTGTGGATGGACTAACTTTATATTCGTCGCATGCTTGTGATAATTTATGTTTCCGAACGATTGTATTATTGAGCTGTGATATAAGCCCTTTATGTGACGTCGCGTAGACGTCCGACTGTGGCGTGTACGTGTTTCTTACTTTAAATATAAGCCCTTTATGTGATGTCGCTCAGACGTCCGACTGCGGCATGCACTGTCTTTATTTTCTGTTATAAGCCCTTTATGTGGTGTCGCCCCGACGCCCGACTGTGGCATTATTATTCTGCATTTTCCTCTCGAGGAGTCTTTCAGACACTCGTTTGGCACCCGCATTATTATTCTGCATTTTCCTCTCGAGGAGTCTTTCAGACACTCGTTTGGCACCCGCATTATTATTCTGCATTTTCCCTCTCGAGGAGTCTTTCAGACACTCGTTTGGCACTTCTATTATTATTCCGCATTTTCCGCTCGATCCGTCATTCAGACCCTCGCTTGGCACCCAGTATTTATTATCTCTATGTCTGATCGCACTGGTTAACCTGTTCATATGCTTCATGTTGCATTCGTTATATCTTATGTCCGAACAGTCTTGCAAGTACTTTCATAGTACTCACCTGGCTTGTTGATTTGGCCAGATGTTGACGAAGGCGATCTCTTGGATGAAGAGTTTGATAGCGCGTCCGATGCCTAGAGGAGTCCCAGTCAGTCCTGCGCGATCCCGGATATTGGTCACTTGTATTGTATACGCTTCCGCCACCCGCAATAAGTCTTCTCGAGCCTCACTCCGACGCTCGATGAGTTGTAGTCTTCTGGAATCATATCACTCGCTTCGCGATGATATTTCCACCACCGTTATTATCGTGAGTTAGTAGTTTGCCACCCTATCCGCCGTCTTGTTTTAGCGGCGTGCATGTAATAAATTGTTGGGCAGTCTCTACTCAACCTTGTATTATATTTAGTACTCCTGGTATTTTTCTTCTGTGACCAAGATATTGTCTACCAGTGAGAAGGAATTCTTCCTCGCTGGTCCGTAAAAGGGATTGGTCTCTCAATAATTATTTTATTGAAAAACCGGTCGTGACACTCTTCCTCTTCATCTTATTCTTCAGATGAATGCCTTTCAAATTCTGCCATGGGGTCCACCTTCTTGCACCATCTTCCCCTCTTTATTTCCTTCTTCTTCTTATCCTCACCAGCAGCATCTCCTCCAGATGACTTGGAGGGTTCCTGAGTGGAGGCCCTAGACTTAGACATTGGAACTCTCTTAGCTCGTGCCTTCTTGTGCAAACCAGGCTTTGTTGCAGCAGCAGTACCATATTCCTTCTTCAGGAATTTCTTCTTGGAGCTAACTTCCTCCTCTGTAGCCACATAGTCCTCATCCTCAGAATATGAGGTTCTCTTCTTCCTTGATTTGGTGGCTGCCTTGGGCAGGTTGCTTGGAGTGCTCCTGCTGCCCTCATCATAGCTGCTTGAGGGACTAGTGCCCTCACTCATGTGCACTTGCTCTTCTGATTTGTTTTGGCTATCACTCTCGTCAGACATTCTGGCAAGCAAATAGATAGCAGACCTTGTGAATATATGTAGATGAGATAGAGTGGATGAGCATCACACAGTGCAGAAGTTTTGCAAAACAGATGAATCAAAACTTAGTTTTAGTTCTCCACAGAAAGCATTTCAGAGCTACCGATTTGTTAAACTCGGTGACACCGAAGCAACTTTTGGAGTCTAAACTAGTGAACTCGGTCAGACCGAGTCACAGTTCAGTGGCTCCGAGATTTCTAGGGCTTCACAGAGAGTTGAATTCGGTTGCATCGATTTGCAACTTTCGGTCAGACAGAAAAGTGCAAGTGCAATGGCCTAAGCCAAATTTGTGAGACCGATTTCCACAACTCGGTTGGTCTAGGATGAGTTCGGCGGAAACCTAACCCTAAATATTCGAATCAAACCTAACTTAAAGGAAGTTTTCTCTGGATATATTGATCTCATATGTGGTAAAGAACATGGCATTGCATTGTGCTAAGAATCGGAGTAAGGAATTAGCAAAAAAGATTGAACTCATACCCTAGTTCGGCGGTGAGTTCGCTACAGCGGCAAAGGTGGGGTTGAATCCCGTTGACGGCGACGGAAATCAGCGGCGGGAGGTCACTGACAACGAGAAGACGATCCGGAGACCCAAGGCGGCAGAGCAGGACACGCGCGGGCTGAGGAGTTTTGAAGAAATTTCCAAAATCTGACCCGTGGGTTTATATATCCTGACCCTGTCAGTGTGACTGAGTGGAACAACTCAGTGGCACCGAGATGTGGAATTGCAAGCGGTTAATGCAACTCGGTGTGACCGAAAAGTTCAAATCGGTCGCACCGAGATTGAAAACCTAGATCAACTCACTGAACTTGGTGTGACCGAAGAAGATGGATCAGTCATACCGAAATGGACAGAGAGGTTTTGGAAGTTTAAGTCTATGACGAATCGGGGACTCCGAGTGCTCCTCACACATAGTGGTTCGAATCTGACTTGATCAAGCTTTGTGATGTAGCCTGAATGGAGTTTGAGACGAGAAAAGCATAGATAGCTAGAGGGAGTTCTTAGGCATTCTTGTCCATCCACTTGGCAAAAGAAAAAAACCAAACAATCAAAGCAACAAGTGGATGTCCTCGAATGAGTAAAATATGCAATCAACATGCTCACACAATAAAATGGCAAATGAAATATGTGATAAAGCATGCACAAACACTCTAGCATCTATCAAGCAATTAGCGATGACTAGGTCATCTATATATATGAGTATATTGACTTAGGAGTCAAATGAGAACATTTGATCATAGGTCATACTCATCGTTTAAGCACAAGTGGGGTTGCCAGTTTTACATAAAGCATTGTTGTGTTCACACCATTAGAGTTTCTTTAGCTCAATTGATTAGAGTAAAGCTCCCCCTAGATGTGATATCCCACCTAAGAGGGATGAACTATCCTTGGATTTTTTCGATGATGTCTTCATGTAGATGTTGAAGATGTGGATACTCAATGTTGATGTAGATCATTCGGAGCAATCCATTGGAGTGAGTTGCACTTTCAATACCTACATGGGTTAGTCCCACAAGGAACAAACAAGGATATCCATAGACATAGAGTATGTACACACAAGATGATGTCCATGAAAGCATTAGGTTACCTTGTCCCTTGTCTTACCAACAAGAGGGTTTCTGACTCCTTGAACTAGTGCAAGATGTGGAAGTTGTTTGCACTTGTCCTTGCCAAGATGATATGAGTAAAGTATGTTGGCAGAGTCACCCTCAAGAACTATCTAGTTCTTCTTCTTCGGGAAACCTTGGAGTTGTAGTCGTACTTGATGAAGTAGAACTTGATGTAGTCTTGGGAACCCACTTGACCAAGGCCTTAGGAGCTTCTTCAAATGCATCAAGATCATCTTGAGCTTGTGTCCCATGGAAACAAGTAGGATCATACTTCTCTTGTTGAGGAACAAACTTCGTCTTGGGGGATTGATCTTCTTCCCACTCAACTCCATTGGCATTGAACTTTCGTTCAAAACCAACTCCTTGATTCTTCCGGTGCCTTCCTTGCTTGCGTACAATATCCTCAAATTGCTTACTCCCGGCAAGGCTCTTGTAAACACTTTTCTCTATAATTCCCTTCAATAAGCTATTTTCTTGCTCAAGTGTAACTTGGCTAAGAGAATCATTAGTGGAATCAAGGGAACTACTAGAGGCAACAACATTGGAGTTAACATGATTGTTGTTACTACTAGAAGAAGAATCTTTCTTACTCTTGTTGCTAGATTTAACTTGTGGCATGTAAGTAGACAATAGTAAACGCTTGGCAATGTAATAAGAACTTTTCCTGTGAAGATCATCATTGATTGCTTTTAAGAACCCACGCTCTTGCTCAAGGTTGAGCTTTTCAAAGTGTAGCTTCTCATGAGTCTTTAAAAGTTCTCGATGATTTTCCAAGGTAGTTTCATGAGCTAACTTAAGAGTGTTTAGTTCTTTAGTTAGACACTCAATCTCCTTCTTATCATCATCATTCGTTTTATCTTGATTAGCATGATTAATAGCAATTTCATCATAGTTTTCATCACTAGAGTTGTCAACAAGTAAATCATCATCACCTAGCAAATCATCTTCATCACTATTGAAATCAACATACTTGGGGTGTGATACCTTTGGGCCTTTAGGCATGAAGCATCTTCCAATTCCTTCATTTGGTGAGTCAAATATGTCGTAGGAGTTGGTTGACACAAGTGCTAGACCGACAACACCTTCATCTTGAGTATATTCGGAGTCGGAGTGATAACTTATTTTGGAGTGATGGTCGGAGTCAGAGCCGGATACCCATTCACCAACATGAGCTTGATGTCTTCGTTTTGTGTAGCTCCTTGATGATTTCTCCTTCCTTTCCAAATCATTGCTTCTCCGAGAGGTTCTTCGTTCATAACGATCATCTCTACTCCTTCTCTCTCTTGGTGGTGATTCTTCTCTTCCACTTCTCCTTTTGGGTGAATCTTCTCTTCTTTTGTAGGGAGCCGTACACTCATTGGAGTAGTGTCCGGGTCTTCCACAATTGTAGCAATTACGCTCACGACTTGAAGATCTTTTGTCATTGTAGGACCTTGACTTGGAACTTCTTTCCTTGCTTCTACTCTTGTAGAACTTGTTGAAGTTCTTCACCATTAGGCTCAATTGCTCATTGAAGGTTTGTTTCTCACTTGATGATGTAGGAGCATCACACGAGGCTTTGTAAGCACCACTTGACTTGTTGTGAAGCTCTTCCTTATCCTTAAGTGACATCTCATGAGCAATGATTCTTCCAATGACTTCCGTTGGCTTGAGATCTTTGTAATTGGGCATCATTTGGATCTATGTGCACACGGTATCATATTTTCCATCCAAGGCTCTTACGATCTTCTTGATGATGAATCTATCGGTCATCTCCTCACTTCCTAAGCCGGCAATCTCATTTGTGATGAGAGCAAGCCTAGAGTACATTTCAGCGACACCTTCACCATCCTTCATTTTGAACTTGTCAAGTTGACTTTGAAGCACATCCAATTTGGATTCCTTGACGGAGTCGGTGCCTTCCTCCATGTCAATCAAAGTGTCCCAAATTTCCTTTGCATTCTCAAGACAGCTGATTTTGTTGAATTCTTCGGCGCACAATCCGTTAAAGAGGATATCGCAAGCTTGAGCATTGTATTGCAGCATCTTCAACTCTTCCGTGGTAGCTTCACGGTTCGGTTCTCTCCCATCAAAGAATTCACCTTGCAAGCCAATACACACAATAGCCCAAATGGCGGGGTTATGTCCAAGAATATGCATTTTCATCTTATGCTTCGAACTAGCAAAATTAGTACCATCAAAGTAAGCACCTCTACGGTGGTAATTTCCCTCTCTAGACGCCATACTCTCCTAGGTTGTGAAACCAAGGCTATGATCACCAAAAGCTACGGAAATCAAGGAAAATGCAGACCAAAGCTCTGATACCACTTGTAGGATCGAAAGTATGTCTAGAGGGGGTGATTAGACTACTGGACCAAATAAAAATCTAGCCTTTTCCCAATTTGAAGTCTTGGCAGATTTTAGCAACTTAGAACAAGTCAAGCAATCAACCACACATGCAATGCTAAGAGTACAGCTGTGGAATGTAAAACATTGCATATGAAGGTAAAGGGAGGAGTTTGGAGGCAGCAAATGCAATGTAGATGCGGAGATTTTTTCCATGGTTTCGATAGGTGGTGCTATCGTACATCCACGTTGATGGAGACTTCAACCCACGAAGGGTAACGGTTGCGAGTCCACGGAGGGATCAACCCACGAAGGGTCCACAAAGAAGAAACCTTGTCTATCCCACCATGGCCATCGCCCATTAAGGACTTGCCACACTAGGGTAGATCTTCACGAAGTAGGCAATCTCCTTGCCCGTACAAACTCCTTGGTTCAACTCCACAATCTTGACGGAGGCTCCCAAGTGACACCTAACCAATCTAGGAGACACCACTCTCCAAAAGGTAATAGATGGTGTGTTGATGATGAACTCCTTGCTCTTGTGCTTCAAATGATAGTCTCCCCAACACTCAACTCTCTCACACAGATTTGGATTTGGTGGAAAGATTATTTGAGTTGAAAGCAACTTGGGGAAGGCTAGAGATCAAGATTCTTGTGGTTGGAATGGAATATCTTGGTCTCAACACATGAGTACGTGGTTCTCTCTCAGAAAATGAATGCTAGAAGTGTAGGCACATTCTGAGGGCTTTCTCCACGAACGAAGAGGGACGGAGGGGTATATATAGCCTCCACACAAAACCTAACCGTTACACACAATTTACCAAACTCGGTGGGACCGAATCAGAAAACTCGGTGAGACCGATTTAGTTCAGAATATGAACATTAGGCTTTTCGGTGGGACCGACATGTCAATTGGTGGGACCGATTTCATTAGGGTTAGGGCATAACGTAATCTCGGTGAGACCGATCACATAAACTCGGTAGGACCGATTTCTGTAATAGGCAAACAGAGCGTTGGTCAGGCAAACTCGGTGGGACCGAATCACTCATTTCGGTAAGACCGAAATGTTACGAAAGGGAAACAGAGAGTCTGCATTGCGTACTCGGTGGGACCGATCGCTCATCTCGGTTGGACCGAAACATTACGAAGGGAAACAGAGAGTTTGCAATCCCATCTCGGTGAGACCGAGAGCCCTATCGGTGAGACCGAAGTGACTAGCGTTTCTGGCATTAGCTATGTCAAATAAACTCGGTGGCGCCGGATACATCAAATCGGTAGGGCCGAGTTTGACTTTTGGTTTGGGACACATGTGGATATGAGAAAGTGGTTGAGGGTTTTTGGAGCATATCACTAAGCATTTTGAGCAAGCAAGCCATTAAGCGACACCCCATCCCTTTTAAAAGTATTGGCTTTTCCTATGGACTCAATGTGATCTTGGATCACTAAAATGAAAATGTAGAGCCATGAGATTGAGCCAATATGTGTCCTTAGCATTTTGAGGGGTCCACATTCCGAATCCATGCCATGCAAATCATTGAACTTTCTGAAATGATCATCTTGAAATGGCATTAGTTCAATGAGCTATATGTTGTTAGTAATTACTAAAACCACCCAGGGATAGTTGCACTTTCAGGTTCTGCGAAGCAGCCCTGTTGAGGCCTGCGATGTTGACGCAGACGTGCAGCTCGCCGCCCATGTCAGGGGCCGCGGATGCACTTGGTGATGCAGGGCGACGCTCGCCACGCATGGCTCGTGGCTCCTGAAGCTCTTCGATTGCCTTGGTGATGAATTCTTGCACGTCTGGCGTGTCGGGACCCCGATCCTAAGTCACACCAATTTAGCATGTAACACCTCATATCACTTTGTGGCCTCACGCACAGTATCCCCACGGGTGCCACCTTACCTGGCCCAGGACCATTTGCGCCTTTTGGCTCACGTATCTGGTAGTGTCGCTAGCATCCATATGACAGAGAACTCGGGCTGACATAACTATTCGTAAACCCAAAGTGGCACTAACTTACAGGGACATGCATACATGACCCAGCAATCCACGTGTTGGTCAGCAGCAAGTGAATCCAGGCTGTATCAAGCTAACAGGACTCCGATAGACTCCGCGTGACATTTCCACGAAGGGCATACATAGGAGCAAAGGACGGATGCCGATCATCCCATGTGTTCCGGAGCAATAGCAAGCTACCACGGCTCAGTGGAAGCACTAGGAGACATTTCCCCATAAGAGAGGCTACCAAGAATAAACAAGTAGTTTGTCGGATCCCACACATAGCAATACACGTTACACGTACGCATAACATGCACGATATGTGTAGATACAACATGGCATCACAACATAACACAACAGCTCATATAGACAAAGGCCCAGAAGACCCTCATAGCATTTATTACAAACAGGGGTCACAAGTCCCAACATACAGAGCATACAAGCAACAGAAGCATAACATGTCTAAGTACAGACAGCTACAAGTGAAAAGGCTGAGAAGCCTAACTACCTACGAGACCCTCCCAAGGGTACAAGATCATAGCTGAGGTAACAAGCTAAACGTCGAAGTCCACGCGGAAGTACTAGTGAGACCGAAGTCTCCGCTGCAAAACATAAATTAAGCAAACGTGAGTACGAATGTACCAAGCAAGACTTACATCAGAACTATCTACATATGCATCAGTATCAACAAATGGGGTTGTAGGGTTTAACTGCAGCAAGCCACATATTCACCATATCAATATTCCACTATGGATCCACTCCCGTCTCCCTACGAGAAGGCCATCCATAGCACTCACGCTTATCTTGCGCATTTTGGAGTATCCACTTCAAGTTATCTATGAACAATATAAGCATTCCAAGTAGTCCATATCCGCGGATGTGGCTATTCGAATAGATCATATTACCCTGCACGGGTGTACTTCTTCACACACGCTCTCACCACTTATCGCCGTTTACACGACATGTCCTCGACAACCTTCAAGCGAAAGCCCAGCGAGGGTGTCAGCCACGACTTGACTAACCACACAAGTCTCTAGTCCAGGTTTATCGCCTATTCAACTTCCACCCGCAAAAAAGTCCGACCGAGGTTTCCACTACAGACCCAAACTATGTGAGCAGGGTTCCCAATCCCACCATCCGGGTACCACTTGGTACACCGTGCCATTGTGCCTAGTCTTTCCCAAGCCAACCTGGTGGGGTGCCACTTGGTAGACTACTAACACAACATACAAACACCAGAAACTAGTTGCAACTCCTGGATAGAGATCAAGGTGATTAATAAGCCGAGAGGGGTCAAGTTACCGGAACCCAATGTGTGGTAGTAACTGTCTTGGATCACAAACACGGAACTCAGTTCCTGAGGATGGTTTCAATGAGACAACCCACCATGTACTCCTACATGGGCTCTCATCGCCTTTACCAAATCATGTTCACACACTTAGCTCTCACACAGAATGACATGTTCATCATCATCCCAATCCATCCCAAATGAATCAGACCTGACACAACTCTAAGCATAGCAGGCATAACAAGCAAGCATGAATGAGTAGGCACATCATGGCTCAAACAACTCCTACTCATGCTAGTGGGTTTTTACAAATTACTATGGCAAAGACAGGTCATGCAAAGTAATGGGCTTCAACTACCGCAACATGTAACGGTTCAATCATTGTTGTCCTAATGCAGTAAAAGAGAGCAGGAGCGAGAGAGTGGGATTGTATGGGAATGCTCGATGGGGCTTCGCTTGCCTGGCAGTTCTGAACATAGTAAAGCTCTTCATCGGTGTCATCGAACTCATCATCAGAACAACATCTACCGAGAGTGATGAGAAGCGAACCTCAAGACGAAGGTCGATCCGTTGTTGGCCTGATCTTTCATGGCACAAACCTTCATCGTAGTAAAAACTAGTCGTGCACAGGGTTACGAAGATGTTCGCAAATCCCACGAAAACAACACACCAACCCCTCGATCCAAAGAAATAACTTGGACGAACTGTGTGTCGCGTCGCAGGAACTCACATGCCAACAGAGATTTTTAACAAGGTTTCTCTAAACTCGATAATGGTCGACGGCCGAAAAACACACAGGTGTCTAATTCATCTCAAAATAACCTGACCTCCTACAATGACGCACCAGGCTTTATATATTAGCCAACCATCTAAAAAAGCGCACACACACACGCAAGTTACCTTTCCTAAAAGTTATGGACTCTTCCTCACGTAAAACCCTTTCCTTAACTAATACTAGATTCCATGCTTTATATTTTAGAAACAACCAACCGTATAAAATTGATACAAATATTTCAAACTTGGACTCATATTTTTTTGGCGCGCATCTTTAGTTAGATCCCTGCTGGTGGTCCCCATCCAACAGAACATAATGACATAATCTCCCGTGGTAACAGATGGCTAGCCTTCCGTCTATTTTCTGGTGGACGTGGGAACATAAAGAAACAACATATTTTTACTCCACAAGGACTAGCACATGTACAATCTCCTTGAAATTCTTCTCTTCCCTCGTGTACGGGCATACCTTGGATTAGATGGATTCCATGTATGCGTACTTGGTACCAGGAAAGTAAATCCCTTTTGAAGTCATTACTTCTCCTAACTGAATCAAGTTTCAACTCCTGCGGCCTCGGCAGCTCAAACAAATCCATCTCATCTCCTATTTTAATGGAATTCCAAACAAGACCTAAATCTGATGTATATAATACTGTACCAGATAATTGTTTGCCCTCATACTTGCACGTGTATGTGCTATCAGCATATGCATGCGCCTTCTGGTCCATGTCAAACAAATGGCAGGGAGCATGCATTATTTCTTCCTGCACCATAACAATCTCTTGAACAAGTGCAACGTCAATATGACTGGAGCTAGGACTGGCTGTATCATCCTCCCCTTCTTCAAGCGAAACCGTCCTCGGTTTCGAATCGGTCTTTTCAGCAACCACTTTGTCTCTAGGATGAACGTTTGCCGAAAAAATTTCAAAACTTCGGCCTCCTTCTTTGCATGTTGTTGTTCCTTCATCGCCTGCAAGCATTCTTTTTTCCAAGTCTTCAACGACTTCTTTTGTATTGCCATGAGAACATATTTTCTATCCCATTCAACAGCGTATGTGTTGGCGAGATTGTCATATGTAGCATTATTTTTCTTATACCATGGCTCTCCCAAAAGCATATGACACGAATCCATCGGTACCGGAATAATGTCGCACAAAACTTCATAACAAAATTTTCCCAGTGAAAACAGTACCATAGTTTGGTGCGTGATGTCAACCTTATCGTAGCACCTCCTCAGTGAGTACGGTCGTGGATGTGGCGTCGTTGATTGCTCCAGCTTTTCCACCATGTCGAAGCCGACCGCGTTGATCAAACTCTCGTGGTCGATCGTCGTGGCGCAAACTTTCTGCCCCACTTTACTATAGGTGTGAAAAAGTTCAACACCATATCCTTTCTCCTCCAGCAAAAAGTCACTGGATAGCCTCCAATAGCTCCGTGGTGCCGGCGCGCCGGCCATCTCCTCCAAAGTGCCATGAGAAACGCCGGTCTCTGATACCACTTGATGAGAAGCGAACCTCGAGACGAGGGTCGATCCGTTGTTGGCCGATCTTTCATGGCACAAACCTTCATCGTAGTAAGAACTAGTCGCGCACGGGTTTACGAAGATGTTCGCAAATCCCATGAAAACAACATGCCAACCCCTCGATCCGAAGGAATAACGTGGACGAACCGTATAGGCTCAACTTGTAATCTCCTACGCGTAGCGTCACAGGAACTCACACGCCAACAGAGTTCCTTGACAAGGTTTCTCTAAACTCGATAATGGCCGACAGCCGAAAAACACCCACATGTCTAATTCATCTCAAAATGACTTGACGTCCTTCAATGACGCACTAGGCTTTATATATTAGCCAACCATCTAACAAAGCACACACACGCACACAAGTTAGCTTTCCTAAAACTTATGGACTCTTACTCACTTATAACCCTTTCCTTAACTAAGACTAGATTCCATGCTTTATATTTTAGCAAACAACCAACCGTATAAAACTGATACAAATATTTCTAACTTGGACTCCTATTTTTCTGGTGCGCATCTTTATTTGGATCCCTGCTGGTGATCCCCATCCAACAGAACAAATCACATAATCTCCCATGCTAACAGATTGCTAGCCTTCCGTCTATTTTCTGTTGGACGTTGGAACATAAAGAAACAACATATTTTAACTCCACAAGCAATAGCACACGTACAATCTCCTTGAAATTCTTCTCTTCCCTCGTGTACGGGCATACCTTGGATTAGATGGATTCCATGTATGCGTACTTGGTACTAGGAAAGTAAATCCCTTTTGAAGTCATTACTTCTCCTAACGGAATCAAGTTTCAACTCCGGCGGCCTCGACAGCTTAAACAAATCCATCTCATCTCCTATTTTAATAGAATTCCGAACGAGACCTAAATATGATGTATATAATACTGTACCAGATAATTCTTTGCCCTCATAGTTGCACGTGTATGTGCTATCAGCATATGCATGCGCCTTCTGGTCCATGTCAAACAAATGACAGTTACAAGTGCAACATCAATGTGACTAGAGCTAGGACTGCCGTATTAGAGAGGGAACAAATACTGACAAACAAGATAGAACATAATCAATGCAATGCGACAACATGATGCCTGATCATGTCATGGCAATATGATGTTCATTGAGCTAATGCCACTAGAAACACAATTAAATGAACTTGGTTTGAACCAAAGGTTCAAATTCAAACTCCACATGTGGTTATTTAAATGCCATTTATTTGATTTTGTCCTAGACAATAGCAATAAGTTTTTCTAACATGCTTGAAAAAGGTACAGATGGATAGATTGGATTTTTCTGATAATTTTTCGTATATAAATTATTTCAATCTGAGCCACGGTTGATTTTCTGTGATTTTTTGAAGTTTAAGCAATTTTCCGGAATTTCCTGAATTACTCCCTCCATTCCAGAATATAAGGTATATTGGTTTCCGTGCAAGTCAACCATTTGAATGTTTGACCAAGATTATAGAATAAAATAACAACATCTACAATACCTAATATATAAAATATGAAACTACTTTTCCTGATGGAACAAATGATATAAATTTCATACTATGGATATTGATATATCAATCTAAAAACTCAGTGAAACATGGACTCATTTGACTTTTGGAAAAACAAATAAACCTTATATAAAGGAACGGAGGGAGTAATAAAAACACCAGAAAAGCTTTATTGCGTCAGGATGACAAGGCATGATGTTACCAGGTCAACAGCGCCAGCCCGGGTCAAACCTGATGGCTGGACCCGCACGTCAGTGACACAATGTCAATAGTGGGTTATTTTAACTAACTAATAGTTTTGCCCGCCAATTAAAGAGTCAGGGCCCACCCGCCAGTGTCACTAAGGGGGTGATTAGCTTAAATAATCTCCTGACCGGTGGGGGCCACTGATTAGTGGCTCTGGCGATGGGCTCGTCGCCGGCGACCACTGGTCACGGCGGAGTCCGCGTTGAGGCCCCGGGAGCGGTGGCTGAGGGCGCCAGGAGGTAGCCCACGCACGCGCGCATCTAGGGAAGCAGTCGGCTGGGTGCGGGGGCACCGGAGCTCATCGGAAACGAGTCTGTGGCGGCGGTGGTTCTCGGCCATGATGGGAACGGCGGCTACGGCGGCCAAACGAGCATGGGACTAGGGGAGACGCAGAGGAGCTGACAGCAAAGCCGGTGGAGGTCTCAGTGGGCTCAGGGACGCGTCGGAGACGGCAAATCAGGGTCGGCATCCGGCAGCCGTGGACAGAGAAGAAAGGTCGCAACGTCTTCTCAAGGTCGCCCGATCTTGAGTCGGTCGGTGGAGAGGTTCTTGGGGCCTGGGCGGAGCTCAGGGTCACAGCTACGGGGCAAGGGGACGACGGTGGCTGCACAGGCAGGGAGCGGCGGCGACGGTAGTGCTCGCCCACGAGGTACGGAGCAAGAGGGAGAGCAATAGAGGAGAGGATGAGCACGGGGGAGAAGTGAGAGGGGCCAGGGGTAGCGTGGCATCCGTAGCGGCGTTGGGGTGGCAGCTGGCAGGCAGGAGGTGGCGTTGCGCGTGCGTGCATGCCGCGAGCACATTCCCCTGTCCTCCTGGCGAGAGGAGAGGGACGACTGGCACTGGGCCAGTCGGCTGGGCCGGCATAGTGCCAGGACAGTATGTGGCCCAGGTAAGGGTTTTCCCCTTTCTGTTTCTTTTTCTCTTTTTCTGTTCTGGTTTAAAATAAATACTAAACCATTTCATAAAATCCTGGAAATAATTATGGGTGCTTTCTGAATTATTCCAGTGACCCTTAACAATTTCCAACATTTTTGGAGCATCTAAAATATATATAGCATTTAAATAGCTCCAATTCAAATATGTTTGAATTAATTCAAAGTCCAAATATGTCCTGCATAAATGTGAACCATTTTTGGTAGATGCTTCCACCTTGATCCAGAAATGATGAAAAATTTTAAAGGGCATTTTGAAATCATTGGAAAAGATTTTAGTTTAACCTATTTGAATTCCTTTTGATGCTAGGGTTTGAACATCCCCATTTCAAATTTCCATGAAATTTAAACATGATGGAAGCAAGATGCAAACACTAGGTAGTACCAGAAGTTAGGGATGTGACAACTTCCCCCACTAAACAAGAATCTCATCCCGAGATTCAAGCGTAGGGTAAAAGGAAGAGGGGACTCGAACTAACACAATCTTCATGACCCAACTGCCCTTCTCAAAGATGTTGATTATTGCATCATATTGATCTTCGACATCTTTGCTTTCGAGATCTCCATCCAACATGATGACGACAGAAAGAAACTCTGCAGGAATCGATCTTCTCGAAGACCGAGCAATTCAAGATCAACTCATGGAGTGAGACGTAAGAACACCTCTTGGGTTGAGACACAAATTACACATAGGGAGGGTTCAAGAGGAACAGATGACGAAAGTTCATTTGGTAGGCAACAATTGCATGCTTGTGTAAGATGGGACATGAGTTCAAAGTAGCGAGGAAATAATTGCCATGATTCCATAACGGGGCACCTTAGGAAAGGTGACTCATAGAAGTATTCCCTTAAGTGGCAAAAGAATTACTTTTGATACATGGATCATTGAAAATCTCCATACCAGGCGAAGGCAATTCACCAACGATTGTTTGAAGGGGTTCGAAGAAATGGCATACTCAGTTTTGGAATTAAACTATGGTTATAGAACAATCAGCAAATGGAAGGCACATTCCAATTGATACCGAGCATATAACCTAGTACTTGAGCGTGCTCTCAAGAACTTGAGCATTTCCATATTCATCAACGTTTTACCAACATCTATGCCAAGATCTTGGTGACACCTCGTACTACCATGATGAATAGAGATGGAGGATGCAGATGCAAAGGAAGACAACACTTTCTCAGATTTCACCTTAGCATTGCCTAGGAAACAAAACCTGGATGATCGGCCGAGAGACATTTAGCACTCCGCTTGTAATCTTCTCCTTGATGTACTAGCGTAACCCATTTATAGGTGTAGTTTTTGGTATCTAGAACATCAAGTAAAAGGTTGGACTTCGGGAGCACAAAGAATCCATAAGGAACAACTTCTATAATAAGTCATATGAAACCCTCGTGGGGGGTGGCTACTTTTGCTGAACAAGATACTATAACATTCGCTCTTCCGGATAAGTGTGTTAGCCACGACATCCACTTTTCCAGTTTAGTAGGAACAATATTATAATTCTTGGAAATCATTCCAACCGTCATATCTGCCTGAGATTCAGATCCGGTTGGTGCCATGATATTCCAGACTCAGCATGTCTGAAAGAGAAAGGTTGCAATACAAATCGAGGAGATGATGTTGCGAGATTCTCGGGAGATGGACTATCGTAGTAAGCTCCAAAACATGAGTTGGTTCTGCTACGCACATGTGAACATGCTGTCCCAGACAGGCATGACCACATAGTAGTCTTACAACGAAACACTACCGAGTTCTGGTTGGGAACCATCATAAAGGATATTGAAGTCTTTACGCCAGTCCATGGATTAGATCCAAGCATAGGCTTTTTTCCTGGAACAAATCAATCAGTGGCTTGGTGTGCTAGGGAATATAGAGGGAATGAAGATGACCAGTCTATCAGACCATAGAATACTTCGCACGTACATGAATGACTTGGGATGATCATAGGGGAAGCAAAAAACAATCTTTCTCGGATCCACGGCGGCAACTTACATCAATTGCACGTGAATTAGAGGAAGTCACTGTAACGCCCACGATGCGGCTATATCTCCCACGTGTCGAGGCATGACTTGGAGGCATAACCGCATGGTGGTTTTGTCGCAAGAAGGGTCATCTTCACACAATCCCATGTAATGAACAAGAATGGGATAAAGAGTTGGCTTACAATCGCCACTTCACACAATACATAAATTAAACATGCATCATTCAGAGTACAATCAAGGTCTGAGTACGGAACCAAAATAAAAGAAGACAACCCCAAATGCTAGATCCCCGATCATCCCAACTGGGCTCCACTACTGATCATCAGAAAACGAAACATAGTAACGACCAAGGTCCTCGTCGAACTCCCACTTGAGCTCGGTTGCGTCACCGGCACTGGCATCATCGGCACCTGCAACCATTTTGGTAGAATCTGTGAGTCACGAGGACTCAGCAATCTCACACCCGCGAGATCAAGACTATTTAAGCTTGTGGGTAGGAAGTGGTAATGTGGTGGAGCTGCAGCAAGCACTAAGCAAATATGGTGGCTAACATACGCAAATAAGAGCGAGAAGAGAAGCAACGCAACGGTAGAGAAGCTAGAAGTGATCAAGAAGTGATCCTGAAACTACTTACGTTCAAGTATAACACAAGACCGTGTTCACTTCCCGGACTCCGCCGAAAAGAGACCATCACAGCTACACCCGCGGTTGATGCATTTTAATTAAGTCGAGTGCCAAGTTCTCTACAACCGGACATTAACAAATTCCCATCTGCCACATAACCGCGGGCACGGCTCTCGAAAGTTTATACCCTGCAGGGGTGTCCCTACTTAGCCCATTATAAGCTCTCACGGTCAACGAAGGATATTCCTTCTCCCGGGAAGACCCGATCAGTCTCGAAATCCCGGTTTACAAGACATTTCGACAATGGTAAAAGAAGACCAGCAAGACTGCCCGGATGTGCCGACAAATCCCGATAGGAGCTGCACATATCTCGTTCTTAGGGCACACCGGATGAGCGAGACGTCGGGTTGGCATAGACCGTGGTTGCCCAGGGGGCACCGGACATCGCTCGGTTTGGACCAGCACTTGGAGAAGCACTGGCCTGGGGGGGTTAAAATAAAGGTGACCCTCGGGAGCGCGACTCCCAAGGGAAAAGAAGTAGGTGATAGGCAAATGGTAAAACCAAGGCTGGGCCTTGCTGGAGGTGTTTTATTCAAAGTGAACTATCAAGGGGTCCCCATAACACCCAACCGCGTTAGGAACGCAAAATCAAGGAACATAACACCGGTATGACGGAAACTAGGGCGGCAAGAGTGGAACAAAACACCAGGCATAAGGCCGAGCCTTCCACCCTTTACCAAGTATATAGATACATTAATTAAATAATAGATATTGTGATATCCCAACAAAGTTCATGATATCCATGTTCCAACATGGAACAAACTTCTTCATCTTCACCTGCAACTAGCAACACTATAAGAAGGGCTGAGCAAAAGCGGTAACTTAGCAAAACAACGGTTTGCTAGGAAAGGATGGTTAGAGGCTTGACATGGCAATATGGGAGGCATGATATAGCAAGTGGTAGGTAGCGCGGCATCGCAATAGACCGAACAACTAGCAAGCAAAGATAGAAGTGATTTCGAGGGTATGGTCATCTTGCCTGAAATTCCGCTAGGAAGAAGATCAACTCCATGAAGAAGACAAACGGACGTAGTCGAACGAACCCTCACAACTCCGGAACGTAACCGAAGCTAACGAGAGAAGCAAACCGGAAAGAAGCAAACAACATGGTAAACACACAATCATAAACATGGCATGATTCACAATCAAGTATGATGCATGCCGGTTTAAAAGAGGCATGGCAAAATGCAACAAACAATACTACAAATTAAGTGGAGCTCAATATGCAATGGGTTGCATATTGACGAGACACCACATGACTTATTTAGTTAACTCTCGGTTATGCTACACAACAATATTAAATGTTCGTCAACATGGCAAGAGGTGAGGCATAAGTAAACTAACTATTTAGGCAAGTTTAAATGAGGCAAGAAATAACAAACAACGATTCCGAAAAATCCCCATGTCATTTAGCAATTTAAAGCAAACAACAATTTTAAACGTTTTAAAGGTTATTATCATGATGCGGATGACATATGCAAGTTTTAAGCAATTTTATGGACATGAGCATGATACGAGGCATTTGTCACCATGGCGGAAGGAAAAGGGTGCCAAGGTGGTGAAACAGAAATGGTGCCACGGCAACATCCCGGTTCCGGCAACTCATGGAGATACCGGCACAAAAGGAAGCGTGCGGATGTGCGGAACATGCTAGAGATGGTGGGGTGCTCCTGACTACCGGGTTCCCACATGTTAGTGGCATGGAAACGAGTGAAAATTCGGAGACGGTGCAACTCATACAACACATGCATTCGGAACACAGGCAGTCATCTCGGCGTTATACCTTCGAAGCATGCATTCGGGATGGATCGAGTTCGTAGTGGAAGTAGTGGTTCACAAGTCGGAGAGGAAGTAGTCATTCATGTTCCGTAGATGCTTGGGGTCACGACAAGGAACTTGACGTCCACGGGGTCTTCGTGGGTCGACGGTAGTGGTACACGTTTCATAGTCGTTTGAGTCATCGGTAGTCGAACTTGGCGCATCCGAGGGGTACTTGGTGAAATCACGTAGTCGTACACGGATCATAGAGGTACTTGGCGTCCCTCAGTCGAGGGTAGTGGTTCCCTTGGCGTTGTAGTCGCGCATGGTGATGAGCGTCGGGGTACTTGATCGTCTCGAACTCCAAAGTGGTACAAGGAGAGATGCGCGGCCGTGGTCATCTTCGGACCTGGGGCTCCATGATGGCGCCGTGGTGGTCTTGCAACAACAGCAGCAGCAAGCCGTCGGGGAGGAGATGGTCGCGGCAGAGGACGAAGCAGAGGAGCAGCAGTGCGAGGTCGGGCTTGCGGGAGGGTGGAGCGACGGGAACAACAGTGGACGAGGTGGAGGCGCTCGATCCTCGGGCACGAGCGGGAGACGGTTAGCTGCGGACGAAGACGGCTGCTGGAAGTCGAGGTTGTCGGCGGACTTGGTTGCCAGAGGCGGGGACGCGGGAAGGAGGTTCGATGACGACCGGTGCTGGGGGCTCCGGCGAGCTCCTGCCAAAATGAAGGGAACGAGCGGCGCAGGACTCCTGCTGGGCACGGAGGACGACGACTGCGTGCGTAGGTGCTCGAGTAGCTCCTCTCCTCGGGCACTTGGGCGACGGGGATTTGGCAAGGAGGAGGCGGAGCAGACGAATGAAGTGGACGACGACTAAGGCAGGGGCTCCGGTCCACTGTTGTTGTTGACGCCGACAGCGCAGGCGAGGCAGGGTGACGGCGCGGCGCTCGCCGGCAATGAGGAGGAAGCAGGGGCGCCGGACTGCAGCAACGGCTGCCGGAGGCTGGGAGCTCCGCAGCGGCGGTCATGGCAAGCAGCGAGACGGCAAAGGAGGCCCAGGTGCGCAGGGAGGCTGAAGAGGGCGAGAGGGAGGAGGTTGAGGTCGGGAGCTTCTCCTGATCGGGATGAGGATGGAGGGGCTCGTCCCTGTGAGTGGCGGCGCGAGGGAGAGAGTGGAGGGAGAGATCGAGAGGAGGGTTGCGCGAGGGGATCGGCTAGGGTTAAGGGCGCCGGAGCTGGGCCTTGGGCCAACTGGTCCGGATGGATACAAGTGGCGGCTGGGCTGCAGGCTCTCTTCTCTCTCTCACTCTAAGGAAAATAAAAAACAGAGATAAGAAGGAAAAGAAAGGGAGGTTAGGGGAAGAAGTTGGACGCGCGGATAATTTTCCCGGACTCACAAAAATGTGCTTGTTCCGAGAAAATAGAAAAGGCCATGATTGAAAGATTTAAATTCAAACTCATTTGATTTAAATTTAAATGATTTGAATAGGAAGTGAGGGTTGGGAAGGTCCAAAATGTTCGGATTTTTGGTGGAGCTCCGGAATATGATGAAATAATATATGGCAAGGTTGGAGAACAAGGACAAAGATAACAAAGGCATTGGGATAATTTGCAAGTGTGTTATGGTGATTTCCAAATTAAAGAAATATTTAATATAGCTCCCTAATATTGGGAGGATATGATTATAAAGAGAAGTCACCCTTCCCTCGATTTAAATAGATCAACCATCTATGCAATTTATTAGTTGAGTTGAGATGCAAAGATTAACGAAATGATGGCATGATGACATGATGCAATGCAAAAATAAAAGAGCAAACCCAAAAGAAATACACGGAGATCACGAAAATATGGAAGTCTTCTGAAGCGTCGGTCTCGGGGCGCCACAACACTCATCCACTTACAAGAGATCTCGTCCCGAGATCTAAGAATGGCGCCGGAGAGAAAAGGAAGAGGAAGAGGTAAAACAAAGTTGCTTCTTTAACAAATGAGTGAAACCCACAAACCATGAGAGGTTGAACAAATCGAAAGAAAGAATACGATGGAGGTGAACGAGATTGCACTCCGGTTAAAAGAAGATAGAGTAGGATTAAGAATGATATAATTTGGACAGCACTCCGACTGAAAATGGAAGGAATTAACATGAACTTGAGAAGATGGGATGATACTTGATGAAATCAACAACACACTGCCTCCGGAACTATTGAAAAATGGCACAAAGGGTAAGAAAGATTTCAGACCGCACTCTGGTTGAGGAAGGAGGCAAAACTTGATCAGATGAGAGATCTCGGATGAAAACACGACACTCCGGTTAAATGGATAAGCAAGGAAAAGAACATGATCTCCAAAATGAGATGATGGGTCGAAGAAAACATCACAATGCCTTTAGGACAAATGAAAGAGTGGAATCAAGAGAACAGAGAAGAGAACAACAACTTCTATCACAATTGCATTTGAAAGATCCTCCTTAAAAAGAAGGATTGAATGGAGTTGTTGGAAAACCAACAACGAAAAGAATAAGCTTGTAGTGGACTTATAGAAACATCTCAACATTATGAGGTGACAAACGGCCACTAAAGGAAGCCATTGATTTGAGTGAGAGCACCAAGGCGATGAAAAACTTCTTTCACCAAGAGGATAGGAGAAAACTTGGATCATTGATAAGCACCATAATAGCAACATTCCTTAGGGAAGGCTTTAGGTGAAACAAGGCACAAGATAAATCCAACGAAGAGATTGGTGGATTTAAAATATCTCATTCTTGACAACATGTGAATCATGAAACGCGAACTCAAATTGTCAAGAATGACATAACACCACCTCAAATGATAAGGTAAAAGAATTGCACTTAAGAATGCAAGATGAAGAATGCTTGGACTCCACAAAACAAAACATGTGTTAAACACCATGTTTACTTTAGAGTATAGCTTGGCGGATCTTAACTCCGAGAGAAAACTTGAAGAACAATTGAAGAATGAAAATAATCATTAACGAACCACCATGTTGAGCCTTCGTGAAGAACTCTGGTAATAAAAGGATGATAGAAAGAAAGAGAAGTTGAAAACACAAGGTGAAGCCTTGCAGTGATAAGATGAAGCTTTGAAATGATATAACCGAGAAAACTTGGAACTCCGGAAAAAAAGATGAACAAATGAAATAAAGAATTTTGATGAACCTCCGGAATAAGGAATTGAATTTACTCGATGAAACAAGAATAAGAATTACATTATGCTCATCCTTCACCAATTAAATTGATGACAAGCAATGGATTTGGCATACTACTTATTCTCGTAGAAAGGATTAAGATAGATATGGCGCAAACTTGGGAAGGTCTTCAACAAACCACCGGTAGGATTGGAAAGAACGATGAATCTATATGATAACGAAGGAAGAGAACTCTTGAACGAACCACTGTAAGAATTGAAAATGAACGAAGAAAAGATAAAGAAACACCGGGAAGAATTAGAAAATGAACGAAGATATTTGAGAAATTTAGATACAAGTGAACGCAGAGATCCCGAGCTGATTAGATAATACTTGAATGATGCATCGGTATGATTTGGAGAGCGAGAGCTGAAAGCTTGAATGAATAATTCTGAGATGATGGGCTCCGGAGAATCAAACTAAAAAGGCTCCTGAAATGCTCCGGATGGGTGAAAAGAATTCTCACAATCAAAAACAATTATGAGAGGATGGCATCAAGCTAGAACCATGAATCTTGAAGAGAATGAAGCAAGATTTAAGAGAAACTCTTCTTCGGTCTTCAAATGTTGAGAATGACGATGAGAAACACCACCATTAATTGTTGAGGCACTCCGGAATGGCAATTAGAAAGATTGAACGAACGATGAAAAGAATTTGAAAGATCTTGGAGAAAGACATTTGACTGATGATAATTCATTCTTACGTCAAACTTTGAAAGAAATTGAGAATCTCTCCGGATAAATTAGAAGAGTCAGGTAAGATCCTGGGAAAAGACCTGTGGGTTAGGGCCCACTCAAAAGATACACCGTTGAATGATAAAAAGAAAGATTGCGCCGGTTGAATTAAATGGCTCAAAAGAGATGACAACCTCGAGATAGCTTGAACTGATTGGGAATGGAAATGCTAATCTTCTGAGATATCTTCAGCACTCCAGATAACATGAATAGCAAGAGGTGGATGATTAAGAGATGCACCGACATGAGAAAGCGTTTGAAACGAGGAAAGATATGATCGACAAAGCTTGAATAGAATCCACCGGAGAAGAAAAGAGAACGAATAATGATGAAGTTAAGCCTCCGTTAGTATCTTCCTGAGAATCACCGGATAAGAACATTGATGGAAAAGAATGGAGAGACTTCTCATCTATAAGATGGATACTTGATTAAGAAATCTGAGTCCTTGAAGAAAAGGGTGGGAGGGTGGGACAACAAAGGCAACTTGGGGACGGATGAAACAAACAACGTTGGGAAACTGAGAGGTGATCTTGCGAATGTTGAAATGATCGGATCCACTTGAAGAGAAGCACACCGGTTGGAAAGGATTGAAAAGACAACCTTGATGATCAAGAAGGATTAGCATCCACATAAAAATATGAGAACACCGCTTAGAATAAGGTATGGAACCAACACTTGACATTGAAGCAACTCGAATACCACAACATAAAACAAAACAAAGGATTGGCTTGAAAAATAAGCCGGAAACAAACATATGATAGAGATTTCGCCCAAAGTGTTCGTGATGAGGCCCCACGGGCACGACGTACAGCAGACGTCACGAATGACAAACAAGACGTCCCCGAATCGGCATAGCCAAGGATTCTTTAAGACGCCTCACGACCACTGTAAATCGACCGTGAAAAGCGAACCACTAGACGTTGGACCCCGAATCTCAAATCATACATCTGTCGAAAAGATATTCTAGGAGCTACTTGAATTCCCACCTATAAACTCCCAAAACCTTCTGGTTATGCAATCCGATGTTGCGGATACAGGGGACGCAATATATCTCACCCAAACTAACAATCCCTAGATCCAGCTGTATCCATCCGTCAACACATAACCAAGAAAACTCCGGAAATCGTGTACCTCAACCTTCGAAAAGCATCCGTTATACGAGTTATGGAAATACTCCCGAACTCCCGCCCCAGTACTGGGTGGCATCGACGTGATCTCACCAACAACTGCATAAAAGAGATTTTCGATGTCAGCGAAAAAAAAACTCAGGTATTCCAGAACTGCAACGATAAAATTGTGACGACAACACCTCGAAGCTCAACTACCCGGGACACTGCCACAACCCCTAAATGTCAGGAGGCACCAAGAGCAATGTTCTCGTCACAAGAATATCGGAACGATCCCAAGATACCCGCGTGATCCTAAATTTTTTTTAGTGAAATTTGAGGAAAGGAAAGTCAAAACATCTATGTCAGGAGGCCTCACCAGAGCGACGAAGGGACTAAGGGGTAAAAAGAATCCTACTCTCCGATATATATAATCCTAAGACTAAAAACATTTTGTTCTAGACTCAACGACGTCAGCGATTCGATCAAGCAGGGGCTCCTAAGTCGGGGATGGCTCTGATTACCAACTTGTAACGCCCACGATGCGGCTATATCTCCCACATGTCGAGGCACGACTTCGAGGCATAACCGCATGGTGGTTTTGTCGCAAGAAGGGTCATCTTCACACAATCCCATGTAATGAACAAGAATGGGATAAAGAGTTGGCTTACAATCGCCACTTCACACAATACATAAATTAAACATGCATCATTCAGAGTACAATCAAGGTCCGAGTAAGGAACCAAAATAAAAGAAGACAACCCCAAATGCTAGATCCCCGATCGTCCCAACTGGGCTCCACTACTGATCATCAGGAAACAAAACATAGTAACGACCAAGGTCCTCGTCAAACTCCCACTTGAGCTCGGTTGAGTCACCTGCACTGTCATCATCGGCACCTTCAACCGTTTTGGTAGAATCTGTGAGTCACGAGGACTCAGCAATCTCACACCAACAAGATCAAGACTATTTAAGCTTGTGGGTAGGAAGTGGTAATCTGGTGGAGCTGCAGCAAGCACTAAGCAAATATGGTGGCTAACATACGCAAATAAGAGCGAGAAGAGAAGCAATGCAACGGTCGAGAAGCTAGAAGTGATCAAGAAGTGATCCTGAAACTACTTACGTTCAAGCATAACACAAGACCGTGTTCACTTCCCGGACTCCGCCGAAAAGAGACCATCATGGCTACACACGCGGTTGATGAATTTTAATTAGGTCGAGTGCCAAGTTCTCTACAACCGGACATTAACAAATTCCCATCTGCCACATAACCGCGGGCGCGGCTCTCGAAAGTTTATACCCTGCAGGGGTGTCCCATCTTAGCCCATTATAATCTCTCACGGTCAACGAAGGATATTCCTTCTCCCGGGAAGACCCGATCAGTCTCGGAATCCCGGTTTACAAGACATTTTGACAATGGTAAAACAAGACCAGCAAGACCGCCCGGATGTGCCGACAAATCCCGATAAGAGCTGCACATATCTCGTTCTCAGGGCACACCGGATGAGCCAGATGTCGGGTTGGCATAGACCCTGGTTGCCCAGGGGGCACCGGAAATCGCTCGGTTTGGACCAGCACTTGGAGAAGCACTGACCTGGGAGGGTTAAAATAAAGATGACCCTCGGGAGCGCGACTCCCAATGGAAAAGAAGTAGGTGATAGGAAAATGGTAAAACCAAGGTTGGGCCTTGCTGGAGGAGTTTTATTCAAAGTGAAGTGTCAAGGGGTCTCCGTAACACCCAACCACGTTAGGAACACAAAATCAAGGACATAACACCGGTATGACGGAAACTAGGGCGACAAGAGTGGAACAAAACACCAGGTATAAGGCCAAGCCTTCCACCCTTTACCAAGTATATAGATGCATTAATTAAATAATAGAAATTGTGATATCCCAACAAAGTTCATGATATCCATGTTCCAACATGGAACAAACTTCTTCATCTTCACCTGCAACTAGCAACGCTATAAGAAGGGCTGAGCAAAAGCGGGGACTTAGCCAAACAATGGTTTGCTAGGAAAGGATGGTTAGAGGCTTGACATGGCAATATGGGAGGCATGATATAGCAAGTGGTAGGTAGCGCGGCATCGCAATAGAGCGAACAACTAGCAAGCAAAGATAGAGGTGATTTCGAGGGTATGGTCATCTTGCCTGAAATTCCGCTAGGAAGAAGATCAAGTCCATAAGAAGACAAACGGACGTAGTCGAACGAACCCTCACAACTCCGGAACGTAACCGAAGCTAACGAGAGAAGCAAACCGGAAAGAAGCAAACAACATGGTAAACACACAATCATAAACATGGCATGATGCACAATCAAGTATGATGCATGTCCGGTTTAAAAGAGGCATGGCATGGCAAAATGCAACAAACAATACTACAAATTAAGTGGAGCTCAATATGCAACGGGTTGCATATTAATGAAACACCGCATGACTTATTTAGTTAACTCTCGGTTATGCTACACAACAATATTAAATGTTGGTCAACATGGCAAGAGGTGAGGCATAAGTAAACTAACTATTTAGGCAAGTTTAAATGAGGCCAGAAATAACAAACAACGATTCCGAAAAATCCCCATGTCATTTAGCAATTTAAAGCAAACAACAATTTGAAACGTTTTAAAGGTTATTATCATGATGCGGATGACATATGCAAGTTTTAAGCAATTTTTATGGGAATGTTGACATGAGCATGATAGGAGGCATTCGTCACCATGGCGGAAGGAAAAGGGTGCCACGGCAGTGAAACGGAAATGGTGCCACGGCAACATCCCGGTTCCGGCAACTCGTGGAGATACCGGTGCAAAAGGAAGCATGCGGATGTGCGGAACATGCTAGAGATGGTGGGGTGCCCCCGACTACCGGGTTCCCACGGGTTAGTGGCATGGAAACGAGTGAAAATTCGGACACGGTGCAACTCATACAACACATGCATTCGGACCACGGGCGGTCGTCTCGGCGTTATACCTTCGAAGCATGCATTCGGGATGGATCGAGTTCGTAGTGGAAGTAGTGGTTCAGAAGTTGGAGAGGAAGTAGTCGTTCATGTTCCGTAGATGGTCGGGGTCACGATAAGGAACTTGACGTCCAGGGGGTCTTCGCGGGTCGACGGTAGTGGTACACGTTTCGTAGTCGTTTGAGTCATCGGTAGTCAAACTTGGCGCATCCGAGGGGTACTTGGTAAAATCACGTAGTCGTACACGGGTCGTAGAGGTACTTGGCGTCCCTGAGTCGAGGGTAATGGTTCCCTTGGTGTTGTAGTCGCGCATCGTGATGAGCGTCTGGGTACTTGATGGTCTCGAACTCCAAAGTGATACAAGGAGAGATGCGCGGTCGTGGTCATCTTCGGACCTAGGGATCCATGATGGCGCCGTGGTGGTCTTGCAGCAACAGCAGCAGCAAGTCGTCGGGGAGGAGATGGTCGTGGCAGAGGACGAAGCAGAGGAGCAGCAGTGCGAGGTCGGGCTTGCGGGAGGGTGGAGCGACGGGAACAGCAGTGGACGAGGTGGAGGCGCTCGATCCTCGGGCACGAGCGGGAGACGGTTAGCTGCGGACAAAGACGGCTGCCGGAAGTCGAGGTTGTTTGCGGACTTGCTCGCCAGAGGCAGGGACGCGGGAAGGAGGTTCGATGACGACCGGTGCTGGGGGCTCTGGCAAGCTCCTGCGAAAATGAAGGGAACGAGCGGCGCGGGGCTCCTGCTGGGCACGGAGGACGACGGCTGCGGGCGTAGGTGCTCGAGGAGCTCCTCTCCTCGGACACTTGGGCTACGTGGATTTGGCGAGGAGGAAGCGGAGCAGACGAACGAAGTGGACGACGACTAAGGCAGGGGCTCCGGTCCGCTGTTGTTGTTGACGCCGACAACGCAGGTGAGGCAGGAAGACGGCGCGGCGCTCGCCGGTGACGAGGAGGAAGCAGGGGCGCCGGACTGCAGCAACGGCTGCCGGAGGCTGGGAGCTCCGCAGCGGCGGTCATGGCAAGTAGCGAGACAACAAAGGAGGCCCAGGCACGCAGGGAGGCTGCAGAGGGCGAGAGGGAGGAGGTTGAGGTCGGGAGCTTCTCCTGATCGGGATGAGGATGGAGGGGCTCGTCCCTGTGAGTGGCGGCGCAAGGGAGAGAGTGGAGGGAGAGATCGAGAGGAGGGTTGCGCGAGGGGATCGGCTAGGGTTAAGGGCGCCGGAGCTGGGCCTTGCACCAACTGGTCCGGATGGATACAAGTGGCGGCTGGGCTGCAGGCTCTCTTCTCACTCTCACTCTAAGGAAAATAAAAAAACAGAGATAAGAAAGAAAAGAAAGGGAGGTTTGGGGAAGAAGTTGGACACGCGGATAATTTTCCCGGACTCACAAAAATGTGCTTGTTCCGAGAAAATAGAAAAGGCCATGATTGAAAGATTTAAATTCAAACTCATTTGATTTAAATTCAAATGATTTGAATAGGAAGTGAGGGTTGGGAAGGTCCAAAATGTTCGGATTTTTGGTGGAGCTCCGGAATATGATGAAAGAATATATGGCAAGGTTGGAGAACAAGAATTAAGATAACAAAGGCATTGGGATAATTTGCAAGTGTGTTATGGTGATTTCCAAATTAAAGAAATATTTAATATAGCTCCCTAATATTGGGAGGATATGATTATAAAGAGAAGTCACCCTTCCCTCGATTTAAATAGATCAACCATCTATGCAATTTATTAGTTGAGTTGAGATGCAAAGATTAATGACATGATGGCATGATGACATGGTGCAATGCAAAAATGAAAGAGCAAGCACAAAAGAAACACACGGAGATCACAAAAATATGGAAGTCTTCTGAAGCGTCGGTCTCGGGGCCTCACAACACTCCTTTCATCCCAACATATGCTTCATGAACGGAACACGAAGAAAATGCTTACACAAGATTCCAACACTAGCTTAATGTTCAACATGAATCATGGAGGAGATAAAATGCTGCAGATGGGCTCAACAACAAACCATCGAGATTCCTATATAGATGGAATTCCACAACTAAGTGAACACAGGGATAGCATTGGTTAGATCAAACGATGTAATGGTGTAACCTCGAGGGATGAACCACGAGTAAGACAGCATTACGAACAATGTTGGTTCTGGTTTGACTTGATGATAGTCCATACTCAAATCAGAGATTGGATAAGACAATAGGTCCAACAACTGATCACGAGGAACAATCGATGAAAATATCATCTTTCTTCAACACACACAAGCAGAAATATACCTTTGGAATGAATTAATTAAGGCAAGCTTTTATCTTCGAACTCTCCAAGTTGTTGTTTAGCTTAACCAACTAGCTCAGGGATATCCAACATAGATTTTTGGAGAAGTGGTGGTTTACAAGAAAACCAACCTGATCACGGGCTCAACATAACGGTCAGGGGACAACCTGGTGATACCTCCATGAAGATATTCAGAAAATCGTGAACCACTAATATGTTATTAAGCTCGAGAACAGTCTTGCTTTCTTGGCAAGACGATATGATCAAAAGAGCGAGAGATTGATACAATCCTAACCAATTGATCAAAGATTGCACCAGGAAATATGGACTAGGTACCACGATCAATCTTAGGATGATAATTCAATAACCAACATGCTAGGAATGAGAGTATTATCCATTAACTACCAAGCAACGGGGTTGCTAGGAGTATTGATTTCACACATCATAGTTCACTTGTCGGCATTCCGGTTGCAACAACACGGGACCGATGAATGAATGATGATGGCGAGAAGTATCACTACAACAAGAATTCATAAGAGTTGGTGCAATTCTCATGACATTCCTGACATAAAGGGGGTAATACTCTAGGGTAGAATAGAACAAAAGCTGGATTGCATCTTGATCTGCGAAACACAACTACTTTGACACAATCCTGGATATGGATGAGGTAATGGAGTTTGTTTCTCCTAGTCATTCTAAAATAGAACGTCTTGACAGACTACAAGAATAATAGGCATCGATGAACACAAATGCACACATACTCTTGACTATAAATTGATAGATGATGGTCGGAATATAGCTGAAGAAGGACAACTCAAAGGAACATGTAACTTTCTGAGTTGTGGATGCATGGATTAGCATGTCGAGCAAAGTCCAACATGTTTCTTCCAGATAACCCATGCATAAGGTAGGACTGGCAGAGTCACAATTATTGGATGGAGAACTCATCAAGAGCACTCTTGGTGTGATCTTTTGGTTTAGGAGAACATCTGCCAAGGATGGTTCATGATATTCGGAAGAATGATATACCACGACCTCGAGGCTAACACAAGGTTACTAATATGCTAAAGGAACGAGCAAACACTATCAACAGGAATGGGCAGATCAAATCATGGGTTCAGGAACCTAGAGATGGAATACCTACTAGCTAATAACATCACGAGATGCTTTCGAGAATGATGGCTGGAATCATCACACTACGAATATAAAGCATTACTAGATTACTGGGTGGTTCTCTAGGATACCCTAGTGTCATAATAATAGCTTCAACATATATGTCGAGTCAATGGAGTACCACAACTCGGCGATTAGTGTGGTTAATATGGACCAAAGGAACATCGAAAACGGGAATAAGGGATTTGCAAATGCATCAAACTAATTAGAAACTTGGGATGACTCGGACAGCATATCGGCTGTAAATGCTCAAAACATTTGAGACATCCTGCAAAATGGTGGAATAACCACTCAACAACATCACAATATCAAGGTTCCGAGACCAACTGTTAACACACAAAAGTACTTGAAACTGAATCGAGGCTTGAATCCATCATTCCTATAAGTCTACGGATTAGTAACACATGAACCTAATAGAAAGAAGAGGAGCCTAGTTCTTAACCCCCGTAGAAAGAAGAGGTTGACTCAGATCAGAACGACACAAGGTAAAGGAGTAAAAAGAGCCTTATGTTCCCTTCCACAATCAGTCCCGTTATATCACTAAAGTATTTCTAGACTCGACTTCGACCAGTTTGGCTTGGTAATCCTACAGGCAGTCAGGCTCTGATACCAAAGCTGTCGGGACCCCGATCCTAAGTCACTTCAATCTAGCATGTAACACCTCATATCACTTTGCGACCTCACGCATGGTATCCCCACGGGTGCCACCTTACCTGGCCCGAGACCGTTTGCGCCTTTTGGCTCACATATATGATAGTGTCGCTAGCATCCATATGACAGAGAACCCGGGCCGACATGACTAGTCGTAAAGCCAAAGTCGCACTAACTTACAGGTACATGCATACATGACCCAGCAATGCACGTGTCGGTCAACAGCGAGGGATTCCGGGCTGTAGCATGCTAACAGGACTCCGGTAGACACCACGTAACATTTCCCTGAAGGGACAGACACAGGAGCAAAGAAGGACACATGCCGATCATCCCATGTGTTCGGGAGCAGTAGCAAGCTACCATGGCGCAGTGGAAGCACTAGGAGACATTTCCCAATAAGAGAGGCTACCAAGAATAAACAACTAGGTTCTCGGATCCCACATATAACATGCACGATATGTGTAGATACAACATGGCATCATAACATAACTCACCAACTCATATAGATAAAGGCCCAGAAGACCCTCATAGCATTTATTACAAAAAGGGGTCACATGACCCAGCATACAAGCAACGGAAGCATAACATGTCTGAGTACAGACAACTACAAGTGGAAGGGCTGAGAAGCCTGACTATCTACAAGACCCTCCCAAGGGTATAAGATCGTAGCTGAGGTAACAAGCTAAACGTCGAAGTAAACACGGAACTACTAGTGAGAACGAAGTCTCCTCTGCAAAACATAAATTAAGGAAACATGAGTACAAATGTACCCAGCAAGACTTACATCAGAACTATCTACATATGCATCAGTATCAACAAAGGGGGTTGTGGGGTTTAACTGTAGCAAGCCAGCTTTGACTCGGTGGCTATCTTGTACTACGACTGCTGGTAACTCTTTTGAGGTGGCGAACACGAGTCCACATATTCACCATATCAATACACCACTATGGATCCGCTCCCGTCTCCCTATGAGAAGGCCATCCATAGCACTCACGCTTATCTTGCACATTTTAGAATATCCACTTCAAGTTATCTATGAACAATGTAAGCGTCCCAAGTAGTCCATATCCGCGGACGCGGCTATTCGAATAGATCATATTACCCTGCTGTCGGTGCAACAAACCCTGGGTCCATTGCCCAGACTGTGCATAGGCCCAAGAACAAGATTACAATACCAAGGTCAGATCAAGGCACAAAAGGAACAGTCCTCTGAAGGACCAATGGGCAGATCAAGAAGACCAAGGTCAGCCAGAGAGACAAGATTCCAATGCGAGAAGAACCTCCCTTGCCGAGAAGGCGAGCCTGGCGAGGTTGAGGTCGCCCCGGAAGCAAGTCTCCTGATTGTCCCAGAAAGCCTGCCGGGGATCGCAGAGGCCAACTACTCCACCGTTCCACCTCACGAGCAATGCAAGTCATCGATCAGTGCGGTGTCAAGCCACAAGGTGACTAAGTGGCTGCTATTTGCCACATGGCAGACACTTCCTACAAAAAATACCTCCGAGCGACACCCATCCTGAGACGTGTCGAGCAAGCAGGCGCGAAGCTGACAAAACAGCCCGGCAGGGCTTGCTGGGCAAGCTGTGATGTGACACTGAGTGGCACATTTTATGCGTCCTGTCAGCCTGCAGAGTTAGGTATGATAGCACTGTTTGCTATCTAATCAGTATGTAAAGACTGATTTGTGACGGTGGTGACCCCTTGATCTATAAAAGGAGGCCCATGGCAACCGTAGAAAGGATTCGGACCCCGTCACACTCATACGCACGTACCTCCTCTCGCCTCGAGGCAACCTTGCCGGGCAAGAGCGCTGCGCTTTTTCCACCATCAATCCACCAAAGCAGGAGCGCTGCCCGTGTGATCTCTGTCGTGCTGTGTTACGCTTCTCCGCTCTTTGTGCAATGTGCCCATCCCCCCGCCGAACCAAAAGGGCACTTTGGCCCCATAGGTGGCCGAGGTTTCCCACGACATATTTGGCGCGCCAGGTAGGGGATCACTTGTGTGAACCCGAGAGTGTGAGCAACGCGTCAACTTCATCACTAGTTTCATCATCGACGGCTCCATTGACTATGGCATCCAAGAAGATGCCCGATGCCGCCCCTCACCCGTCCATCTCGAAGGGCCCACCACCCGCGACCGCCGACGTCACAGGGGAATGCGGGGACGCAAGAGGATGTATGTGCTGCGGAGGACGTGGTCGGTGCAGGCGTCGTCGTCACCACTTCCCCCGCGGCCGAAGCAGGAGCGGGAGGCACCGGAGAAGGACAACACCAACAACATCCCGACGACCATGCTCTGTGAGGTACGGGTAGAGAGATTATTCCTTCTGTCCCTCCCGGCCTGGCTGAGGGACATAGCCACGGCGGTGATGTTCGTCCCGAGGTGAATCATAATCCTACAGCCGCCTCCGCCGTGGGTGTGGGCGTAAGACATGCATAGCCTCCGGAGCAAATTGGCCCAGCCAATGCTCCGAACGGAGTCGTTGGCCCACGCGCGCCATCACCTTGTCACCACGCCATCCCAGCGACTGGCTCCCGACGACGGGAGTCCGACGCAGTGTCGTGGGGAACCACGGCCACCTATGGGACCAGAGGGTCCCTTGTTGGATCGACAGGGGGGTCACGTTGCACAAAGAGCAGTCGAGCGTGGGGCAGCACGGTAGAGATCACACTGGCAATTTTACCCAGGTTTGGGCCGCCGTGAGGCGTAAAATCTACTCCTGCTTTGGTGGATTGATGGTGGAAGAATGGTGGTGGAACGTAGTACACTTGCCCGGTAGGGGCGGCAGTGACTACGCGCGTATGGGGGTGTAAGTTTTCCAATCTTCTAACCCATTCTATGGTTGCCATGGGCCTCCTTTTATAGACTAAGGGGTCACCACAATGGCAAAGTAGTCATTATGCACCGATAAGATAGCAAATAGTGCTATTGTACCTAACTCTGCAGGCTGACAGGGTGCATTAAATGCACCGCTCAACGTCACATGTTGGTTGCCCAGCAAGCCTTGCCAGGCTATCTCGCCAGCTCCACGCGTGCTCGCTTGACACGTCGCAGGACGGGTGTCGTCTGTAGGTGTCTTCTATAGAGAAAAGCTGCCATGTGGCGAATGGCTGCCACTAAGTCACTTTGCATGTTGACACCGCACTGATTGATGATGTGGGTCGTGGCAGAGTATTTGGTGAGGTGATTTTGCCTCCGCGAGCCCCGGCAGGCTCTGCTGGGACGCCTCGGATGCCTTCTTCCGGGGATGGCGCCGTCCTCGTCGAACTGGCCTGCCCGGCAAGGGAGGCCTTTCTCCTAGTGGTGTCTCGCTTTTCTGGCTTGACCTTGGTCCCTTTGATCTGCATGTTGGTTCTTCGAAGCTCTTGGTCTCTTGTACTCTGACTTGGGTTGGTGACTTGATCTTGTCCCCATGCCTGTGCATAGTCTGAGCAACAGACGCAGGGTTTGTTGCACCGACAGAAGCCCCCGGGCCTGCCCCGAACGCGATGCGGAGCGTCGTCGGGGTAGGGCCAAATAAGTGCATAGGCGAGGGTGCTGAAGAGACTGGCCTCTTGAAGTCTTCATTGCTTCTTCATTAATCTTGATTCCATGCCATTTTCGTGTTTCTTCGCGTGTCGCGGAAAGCCAATAGTGGTGGGGCCTGTCATGGGAACGATTCCGACAATAATAAGGGATAGGGTAAAGGAGCATGATCTATCGAGATGCAAATGGGTGACACGGTGGTTTTAGCGAGTTCGGGCCTTTCACGGTGGAGATAACAACCCTACGTCTCGTGCTCCGGAGAGGCTTTGTTTTATCTGGGTATGTATCCGGAGATTACAATGTATGCGGGAGAGGAGAACAGATCCCCGTAGTCCTGAGACTAATGGTGAAAAAGAGAGAGAGATGGAAGAAAAAAGGCCCCTAGTCTAGTGGTGGGGGGTGGCTTATATGGAGTGCGCCACCCCCTCACCCCTTATGTTACACGGTGGAGCATGAATGCCATAATGCCTGCCCACTACAAAACCGTCATGCTGACTATTGGTCTTTGCATATCCGAGTGAGTTACACGGCCGTGTGGAATGAGCTCGTCGAGTGAAGTGTCGTGCTCCGAGTGGTTGTTGTCGTCCGAGTGACTTTCAAGTTGCGGTACATCTGGACGGCGATCTGGCCCAGGGGCCCAGTACAAAGTATACGGTGTCCATGGGTAGGGCCTTTAGGTCAGGCCTGTTACCCTACCCCCAATACATGTCCTCGTCATTAGCCCCCGAATCGGTCGAGGTTGAGTGGGTCGAGTCGAGGTGAATTTCCAGATGAGTCGAGTGCTACGGAGGCACTTATGAACTCCCTTTGGTCACCAAGTGATCTTATCTCCGCGTGTTGCCTTAACGGATTCCAGACTGCATGGTGTCCGAGTGAAATGAGCTCAAACGGGTCCACGGAGGAGCATTAAACTCACCTTATAGCAATTTTTTTGGAGTGATTTGGAGCTGGTCCTGCATCGAGTAACTGATTACTCGGAATTTCTTCACGCCTAGAACGTGTCTTTTTTTGTTGTTTGGCCGTCACTCGGACCGTTCCGAGTGGATACCATTCTAGTGGGGGCACGCTGAGTGCACTCACTTGGTGTAGTCCCCGAGACTGCCGTCGACTGTGGGCAGTCGGCGGGGGTCTTAGAGCCTGTCCTTTTTGTTGTTGTTCATCACTCGGACTGGTCAGGCCGTAGAGATTACTCCAGTGGGAGCACGCTGAGTGCACCCACTGGGTGTAGTCCCCGAGACCGCCGTCGATTGCGGGCAGTCGGCAGGGGTCTGAGAGAACTAAAAATCTTCTTAGCTGGTACTGAACGAACTTGTTCTTCTCTGACTCGGAGGTTGAGTAATTCTGGAGCTGGTTTTGCATCGAGTAAAATGTTTCTTTCCGAGTTCTCTTCCAGTGGGGGCACGCTGAGTGCACCCACTGGGTGTAGTCCCCGAGCCTCTGTCGGACTAGATGAGCCTGGCAGAGGGTTTAAGTCTCCTGGTAAACCTCCATGCAGTCGACACGGTAAATATCTTTTTAGTCTAAAATTGAGTCAATCAGATGCATCTTCAGGCGCTTGACATGGTAAGTAAGCTTAGCCTGGAGCTGAGTCAGTCAGACTGATCTTCGTGCGCTCGGCATGGAATAAATTCAGCCTGGAACTTGGTCAAGCAGCTGAATCTTTGTGCTCTTAGCAGGGTGAATGAATTCGGCTTTGAAACTGACGACTGTAGAAAAAAGCTGGACACTCCAGGGAGTAATCGTTCGAGTAGTACTTATTATATTGACCGTTAGATTTGCATGAAAGGGGTATTTGTCCGAGTGGAAGTGCTTCCCAACTGATCGGGGTATGTTGACTGCAAGGAAAAACTTGGTGGCACTCGTATGTCTCCCGGAGGAGATAGACTAGTGGTCTGACATGGACGTGCCATGAAACACGAGTGGCGAGGCTAGTGTGTAGGCTGACTCTCCGAAGAGATGCCACTCATTATCCCGGGGGAACACCAGCACATGCCATCTCTGAGTCCAAGTTTGTGAAACTGACGCCTTTGAGCCTATGATAAGGGCCAAGTGTATCCGTAGAGGAGCGTCGTTTTCACCCTTTTGCAGTCCTGAAGATGACTTAAAGAAATGATTTGGGCGATCGTCCGAGTGGACAGTACTACCCTTATAGATTTTCGGCGGAACGAGCATGTATGGTCATAAAGATATTCCTGATGCGATCAATGGGTTGATCGAATGGGCATAACCCCTGAGGGCAGCATGGCCAACGGCTGTGCGTAGCCCCCAAGTGATGCTCGAAAGAGGTAAGCTTGCTACAGAGTGAAATATGAGGTTTGATCATATGAGTAACTTAGTCGTTCCTGTGCTGGGGGTGTAGAGGTAAAGACATGTCCAAATGATGGTGACGCGCGAGGTGGCCAAGGGGCGATGATGTGTACAATGAGTGACGACGCGCGGGGCGGTCGAGTGGTGAAGACGTGCACAACCGAGTGGCGACGCGCGGGGCGGCCGAGTCATGATGTGCGAGGTGGTCGAATGATGAAGACGTGCACAACTGAGTGGCAACGCGCGGGGCGGCCGAGTGGTGAAGACGTGCACAACCGAGTGGTAACGCGCGGGGCGGTCGAGTGAGGATGCGCGAGGTGGCCGAGTGAAGGACTATGTGTCCAGCCAAGTGGTGACGCGCGGGGCGGCCATGTGGTGAAGGCATGCACAACCGAGAGGCGGCGCACGGAGTGGCCAAGTGGTGAAGACGTGCACAACCGAGTGGCGACCTGCGGGACGGCCGAGTGAGGTTGCGCGAGGTGGCCGAGTGAAGGACTACGTCTCCGGCCAAGTGGTGACGCGCAGAGTGGCCAAGTGACGACGCGCGGGGCAGCCGAGTGAAAGATTGCGTGTCCAGCCAAGTGGCTGAAATGGTCTTCGAAGGAGTTAGCCAGATGCTTTGGAAGCTAATGTAGCGACAAGGTCGGTGTAGTGTGGTTGCGACACAACAAGACCGGCGTGACAACTGAGTCTGAGTAGGAATGAAGATGGCGTGCAGAGCGTCTAGGTGATTATAAAACTTGTCAAAGTGGCGGATCGAATGTACTTGTTGAAGTGAAGGATCTGACTGGTGATGAAGTACTCGACTACTCAGGAGAGTGTCATTCCAAATGAGATGCAGCCCCCGAGTGCGGCGTAGCCCCCGATCGTACTACAGGCTTCGACAACGGACATGTCGGAATACGAGAAATATAGTTTTGAATGGAGGATTTGCAATTCATCGAGTCGGACTTGGGTAAAGATGAGGAGAAGCTTCCGAGTGAGGCTCGAAAGAGGCAAACTCGCAAAAGAGTGAAGTGTGAAGTTTAATTATAAAAGGGACTTATTTGTCTCATGCCTGATGAGGTCTATATCATTGATACGATGAAGAGGATTCCACAGAGGGGTTGGCCGGATGCGTTTGAAGTCAACAGAGCGACAAATTCGGTGTTGTGGTGCGCTAGGACCGGTACGGTGATCGAGTCCGAGCAGCGATGAAGTTGGCGCATAGGGTCGTCAAGTGATCGCGTAACTTGTGTAAAAATGGCACAAGCCAACGAAATAATTTCTCCAGGAAATTTGATGTGTGCTGAAATGATTTGTGTGAAAAACACCCATAGACACCCGCTGGGAGTGCAAGGGGCTTGCTGGTCGACCAACAAGAGTTTAAAAGAGCGAAGGATCCGTTCGAACTTGTCGAAGCGACGGATCCGACCGAACTCATTGGAATACTGGCTCAAATAAAACGGAAGTGTACTGTTTCGACTGAGTTGCAGCCCCAGAGGACCGATGCAAACTCTAAATGAAGAACGGCACATGGTGTTCGTGAATGATGTATGCGAAAAAATGGAAGTTGGACTCGGGAGTCACATAACCAGTACTAAGCAAGTATGTGAAAATAAGCAGCCGAGAGTACAGGTACACTCGGTGGCGTCGCCTCCGAGTGAACGTCATGTGTGAATTACGGGATACTCGAGAAGATGGAAATAACAGAATGTAAAATGACTTCGTTGTCTGAAGGCGCGCGAGTGGCCGAGTGGTGAAGATGTGTTCAATCGATAGCAATGAGCGGGACAACCGATTGATGTAGATGTTTCCAACCGAGTGGCGAGGATGTGACTAACCGATAGGCGACGTGCGGGGCGGCCGAGTGGTGATGAGGTGACCAACCGAGAGGCGACACGCGGAGCGGCCGAGTGGTGATGAGGTGACCAACCAAGAGGCGACGCGCGGAGCGGCCAAGTGGTGATGAGGTGACCAGCCGAGTGGCGACGCGTGGCATGGCCAAGTGGTGATGAGGTGACCAACCGAGAGGCG